>NC_056726.1:1158027942-1158067942 GCF_019279795.1 Protopterus annectens | reverse complement strand
CAGATATGCTCAGAATTAGTCCAAAATGACAAAAAATACACCAAACCCACAGACATTGCCAACATCCTAGCTGACAGGTTCAGCGCAAACTTCTCCCCCCCTCCCCACCAAAAGGGCAAATATCTATCCCAGCAGAGTGCTGCCCCCCTGACATCTCAGATGCTCAGGTAAGAGCTGCCCTCTCCAAAGTAAAAAACACAGCATCAATGGGACCAGATGGTGTCCCAGGCTGCGTCCTACATGAACTCCAAGAAGAGCTAAACCCAAACATAAAACTACTGTTCAATCTCAGCCTTACTACAGGATATGTACCCAAAGAGTGGCGTACAGCAACAGTGGTCCCTCTCCACAAAGGTAGTGCCTCAACGGATCCTGGAAACTATCACCCCATAAGCCTGACTAGCTTGGTCTGCAAAGCTATGGAAATGATCATCATGGACCTCATAAATAAAGATATTGGGGACCTACAGACACTGGATCCTACCCAGTTCGGCTTTGTTAAGGGCAGATCCTGCCTCTTAAACCTGGTTGATTTCTTTGAAACAGTCACCAAGGCCATTGACAAGGGGAAGGTCGTCCACATAGCCTACCTGGACCTCGCAAAAGCCTTCGATACAATACCCCAATTGGGCATTATAGATAAGCTCACCAGGTTAAATATAAACCCCTATGTCACTAGATGGGTTGCAAACTGACTCAAGGACAGAACCCACATCGTTAGAATGGCTGGAGCCATGTCAGACTCCAAACCAGTTACAAGTGGCATCCCACAAGGCTCAGTCCTGGGCCCTCTCTTGTTCGGTATATATTTCTCGGAGGTACAGGCCAACACGGAAGGACTGTGGCTGACCAAGTTCACAAATGACTGCAAACTGGGCGCCATAATCGACTCTCCAGCCGACACAAGCATCCTCCAAAAGGGCCTCATAGAAACAGACAACTGGTGCCAGAGCCATGGCCTCAAGCTAAACGCCAAAAAGTGTATAGTCATCCCCTTTGGCAAGTGCTCACAAATTACCACATAGGTGGTAATCCATTAAGTACAGAAGAAGTAATTAGGGACCTGGGGACCGAAGTTGATAGCAATCTCTCATTTGACAACCATGTGGCCAAAGTGGTTAGAAAAACATTTTATATAGCCCACCTAATCATGAAGGGATTCACATCTAGATCAGGGGAGGTCATTGTGCCTCTTTACTCATCCCTCATCAGGCCCATAATTGAGTACAATGCCCCTTTTGGGATGTACTTTACCAGATACCTGCAGCAACTGGAAAGACCCCAAAAGTACCTCACCAAGAGGATCAAAGGGCTCAAACAAATGCCATATGCTGCCCGGTTAAAGAAACTCCAGCTCTACTAAGTGGCATACCGCCTGCTCAGAGGCGATCTGTGCTTGACGTATAAAGCCATGTCCAACCCGGAATTAATGGACATGCTGCACCTCAGAAAATCCAAATCCCATCGAGCTACGCGCTTGAGAGACTTGAACCTCAGCACTGAAATAAATAGGACATGCTGGAGGGACAGATTCATAACCCAGAGGCTCCCTTCACTCTGGAATAAAATCCTAGTCCAGGTTAGGCAGAGTCCCTCATTGACTCTCTTTAAGAGGAATCTTGATGAGTGGATGGGAGATCATAGGTTTACCCCGGGTATCACTTCTGTGTCACTGTTAGACAGAGGCACAGTATACTAACCTCGGAAAAGGGCATAGCAAAATTAATTTAAAATGGGTGGCGAAAGCCAAACACACTCTGGCTAGGCTTATAAATGCCCTAGGGCAGATAGCCTAGTATGAACCTATGAACCTATGAACCTATGAGTCTATAAGGTCTGTTACTTTGGCTTGAGTGATTATGCAACAAAGTTCTGCATCCCAGCATTGGATGGACAGTACTTAATTTTCTGTAACAAATTGCTGCCTGTGTATGTTCAAGCTGGCAATATTTCTTCACAATTGTTTATATATGCTTTAATTCAATTTTGCATGTCTTTTAGAGTAACACGATGTGGAACAGGATTATGATTGGTGAGATAAAATGCTCCTATATTTTAATGTTTGCTGCTCAGAGAAATGTTGTGAAGAATCTTGTACAGTAAGATATTTACATAAGAGACATTATGGTTCAACAAAATTTAGACAGTAATTTGAATAACTGAAATAATGTAGGCAATTTTAATGTGCCAAAGAAAAGATTCTGGCTTAAAATGGCTGATTAGAATGTCTACTCACTGACATTTATATTTCTATTCCTCCCATTTTGTCCACCATGTCTATCAATTTGTCTACCATGACTATGCAGCAAAGTGAGAGGGCAAGCAAACGTGGTACAAAATTGCACCACTGATGTGGATTTGTTGTCAGACCCCAAAACCTACTGTAATCCTATTGGGGATATAGAATTTGAGTGAGTTTTATTTATTATTTTTATTTATTTTACATTTGTTGACCGGGCTAGTCTAACTGGACAAATATCCGTTTTCAGTAGAGGCCCGGGGAGAAAAGCTCCAATTACAAGAAGTAAACAATCATTAACATTAAAAATATTAAGCAAAATACCATAAGTTCAAGGGTGGACTTATACAAAATTAATGGAAACAAAATCAAGCAGAACAATTTTTCAGAAAATAGTTGGTTAATAATAGAATTACAAGGTAAGCAACATTCAGCAGTTAGATACAAAAAAATTTAAGGTGTGATAACATGGTGGAGGGAAGAAGAAAAATGTTAGTGACATTCTCAAAGATAATACTGTCAAAAGTTAAAAAAAAGTCTTTTAGAGGGACAGTTGGGCAAGGGGGGGAAGTTGGGAGTAGTAGAGAAGTAAGTAAGTAGAGTTTGGCAATATAATCCAGGGGATAAAGGTTAAGAGCATGAGTGGTTAATACAAACTCCACCATTCTCTCGGCTTCCGTAGGCCTAGTTAAAAAAAAAAAAAAAAAAAAACAATGCTATGTGTCTTGTCTCTGCTGGGGGCCGGGGGGGGGGGGCGGTGCATGGAGTGGGTGGGTTTTGAGAGGGCCGTGGGGGGTGGTTGCATGAGCGGGCTTGGTGCCAATGATTGGAGATTCAGGCGGATGTAGATTGAAGGTGGTGAAGTCTTTGCTGGTGGTTTCCAGCAGTGCGTCAGTTTGTGTGTGTGTGTTTAGGCCTCATATGCCTTTTGATGTGCAAACACTAAGGTATCAAAAAAAAAAAAAAAATATATATATATATATATATATATATATATATATATATATATATAAATAAAATCTTCAACAGGGTAATTATTGCACTGGATAGAGAGGAGTCTCTGCTGTTAATGGCAGCAGACACTGTAAACTCGCTGGAACTGGTACTTGCAGCGACATTGACTGGGGTAGATTTGGTGCACAGGTCTATTAGTTCTTAGGGCAGAGTTGGGTTTTGAGAGGTTGCAGACAGTTGGAGTTGGGCTTGGCGAGGTACTGGGTTTGTTTGTTTTGTATATAAGTTGGCCTAGCTCCTTATAAGCTGCATACAACTCACTACATTCTCTCACTCTAGTAGTATGCGGGTGCTCCTCTTAAGCTGCGTGCAACGCACTTCATTTACCTTTAAGTTCTTGGGATTGAGCTTATCTTAAAATAAATAAATAAATAAAATATATAGTATATATAAATATAGTTATAAATAAGAATATAGTTATAAATAAAAACAATGGTTCATTGTCCCATGCTGTCCATCAGATTTCCCAGGATAGTAGTATGTGGGTGTTTAGCTTGGAGGAGGTCACCAGGCAGGTAGCTGCATTTTCAGCACATTGGTCTTAGTTCTAGGGACGGAGAGAGCAGGCCTATTATCAGATTGTGTATTGGGCATATATGACGATGGATTCTGTTATGCACCTAACAGTGGCAGTGGACAATTTTGTGGGGTGAGTTTGGTCTGTCGCTAGTGCAGATTTTGAGGAGGGAAATAAAAAAAAAAAAAAAAAAAAGCATTTCGAGCTGGTACTCTTGTCAGTGTTCTAAGTTTGTAAAGGGTGCTATTTAAATTCTTCCCATGTTCAGCCCATGTCCACCCGATTACCTCCAGCTTGTTGTTTACTGGGGTGGTCTGACTGGGTCTACAGAATCCATTTGCTGCAGTGGCCCTGGGAGAGAAGCTCCACATACAGTACCATACAAATATAGTATAATTTAGTAGGGTCTGTCATGGCTTACTGGTAAATCACTTTGTCTATGGTGTGCAGGGCCCTTGGTTCAAGCCTTACAGAAGCTGTTTATTAATACAAATACTTTAGAATCCAGTACAATACAAATTACATTAGGAATACGAAGAAAGATAGTGGGAGAGTTAAGAGTGGAGGCATTATAGTCCAAGCAGTAGCGTAAGCATATAGTATAGAAACAGAGAAGGAGTTAGGAGAGCCTTAGGATCTTGGTGAATGAGGTTGCATAATGGGACAGAAGAGAAGGATGAGGCTATTTGATAGGGCATTGGAGGCATAGCTTCAGTTTTGGCTGCTTTGTCATAGAGGTGGGTGGCGGTGGTACATTCATTCCCACATTGTCCTTGAAGATGTCTTGGAATGTGTTAGGTATTTTGGATGATTTACATGTCTTTTCTTTCTTGCAGATGGGGTCTTGGAACACTGTGGCTGTAGTTTGGAATAGGTGGGTATAAGATGGAGTCTTCTTACATATTAGAGGATTTACTTTTTTTTTTTTTTTTTTTTTTTTTTTTTTAGACGATGGTGTGTCGAGTTCCAGTGGTTAGATACAGTGAGTTTGCAGATGATCATGCTTTGGTGTCGAATAAACGGTGGCGTCATTGGGAGTACCAGGGGAGGTGATACACAGTGAATTTGAAGATGATGTAAGCAGTGGCGAGCAAAGATGCTACACATAGGGAGCTCAAGGTGGCAACAGTTATTGACTGAAATTGCTGGAGGACAGAAAACATCAGGCGATGGCTGGAAAGGGGATCTGAAAGGTAACATTTTTGATAGGTTGGATGTTTTGCCACCTGAATGGGGCTCAAAGTGGGTCTGAGTAATCACATTATTAAGACGTATTAGAAGTCTGTGTTCAATAAATGGGAGCTGATTATTGCATTGGTATAAGGGGCAAGTAAGGAAGAGGTAGGTAGGGGGGCCAATGGGGTAATGGGTGGGGATGGTTATGGGGAGTGGGGGATCCCACGGGACGAGTAGTCATTACATTTATAGGAGCGCAGGGCTTACTAGGCTAAACCTATATGGCTCTTGCAAGCCAGTGATGTTCAACTCTTGCTTTCTTATAAACCTTGGGGTGGTTGTATTTACTCATTCAGTGGTCGAACTGTACTTAGAGGAGGACCAATGAGGTGTTTGATATGATGCTGGAGTCTGTTCCTATGGGTGGTGTCTTTGGGGTGACAAATTTGTCCCTTGAATAGGTAGAGTTAATTTTACATAAAAGGTTAAGGATTTACACAATACCACAAGGATCATTTCACTTGGTGTGTGGGTCAATTTTGTGAGTAGAGCTTTAAGAAGCATGGTAAGTAGGTGGTTGGTGGGCTAGTTTTAAAACTGGGTGCATTGTTACATGGGAGTTAGGAGGTTTAAAGGAAGCTTGGTTGCAGGATAAGGCTGTGGTAGGATTGGTCTTAATTGTCTACTAGTAGTACAGGTAATATAAGGAAAGAGCTCTCTAGGGGAATGGCCAGGGCCAAACAGGGGTTAAGAATGGTTTGGTAATAAATGAAGTGGGGGTGGTTATGGCTGGGTATGTAGAGTATTTCGTTGCTGAGCAAAGGTGGGTTTTCGGGAACTAGGTCAAGGGGTGCTGGTTTTCTGTCAGCTAAGGTAGAACATTAAAGTTGGAGTTGGACTATTCCCTATGGTAATGGAGTTGCACATATAAAGCTGGGTAGAGTGTGGGCTAAGGTGATATGCTACAGTTAACAGGGTCTTGGGTGTGAGACTTGCTACTGTTTGACTGGGTGCCGTCTTGAGTTCAAGGGGTTATAGTTTGTGGTTTTGTTGTGGTTATAGGCTGTCAATACATTCAGGCTGAGCCATGATTTTATCTTTGAAGGCAGCGGGCTAAAAGGGTATGTGTTCTCTTGGTGTGGATGTTCCGGTGTTACAACACGGTCACAGTAATCCTACTTTATTTAGTTTCATTAGGGTGTGTTTCAGTGATGGCATGGCAAAGGAGTTTATGACGGGATTTTAAGGTGCTTTACAGATGAAGGGTACACCAAATGATGTTTGGCTTGACCCTTCCCTTTATGGGAAGTGGACTGAACAATTTTGGGTAGAAGGGAGGGGGAACAGCCTGGTCAGGCTGGTTGGCGGAGAAGAGGGATAGGCTTGCCCTCTTCTGTTCCCCCTCTGATGTCTGGATGTTCCTTTCAAGGATCTAGGGAAAGGAAATGAGTAGTTGGAGGAAGCTTGCTGAATAGATAAGCAAGCTGAGGTAAGGATGGTGCTTATTTGGCGGAAGGTAATTCAATGGATAGTGTATGAAGTGAGTTGGTAGTCTGCTTCATAAGTAAAGTAAGCGAGCAGAGGTATGGACCCTGTTTGTTGGGCAGGGTGAGTAGGTACACTGCCCTGAATAACATTGCGATGAATGGTGCATGAAGTGAGATGGGACACTGCTTCATAAGTAAAGTAAGCGAGCAGAGGTATGGACTCTGCTTGTTGGGCAGGGTGAGTAGGTATGCCGCCCTGAATAACATTGCAATGAATGGTGTATGAAGTGAGATGGAATGCTGCTTCAAAAGTAAAGTAAGTGAGTAGAGGTATGGACGCTGCTTACTGTGGCAGGGTGAGTAGGTAGTACACTGCCCTGATTAACATTACAAGGATGTTATGCTGTATTTAGAATCAATCATGAATAGTTGTAATTAATAAAGTTGGTGATCAAAGCTATGTTATGGAAATTTAATAAATGTCATCAAATGTCATTTGGTGTGATGTGTGTTATTGAAGGGGACCGGGACAATAGGGTAAATTTGGTAGACCCTGGCAAGATGTGAAACTGACTAATTCTTGTACCCATCAGCTAATCAGAAGATTAAAAATCATGGTCAGTTTTGTAATATTTATTTATTTATTTTTATTTATGCACTAATTTGAAATAGAAACAGGATGCATTTAGATAAGTATGGTTTGTTACAACCCGTTATTCAACTAAATAGTTGAAATACATCTGACGCAAATACTGGCCCAAACGTAAATATAAAACTACTTAAGCATACTGCTGTTACTGGTAATACAATTTGCAGTTGATTTAAGGAAGGCATTTTGTGATATTATATATTCAGAATGCATAGCCATGCTTCTTTCGTCAATGCTATTATAGATTATTTTGGAGGCAGCAATTAGCTTTTGCTCCTATTTCTGTCACACATAATCTTTTGTACCGACTGTGTAGAATATCGCTGGATGTAATGAATTACTGTGCTGACGGCTGCAGTACAAAATAAAACCAAGGATTAAGACAACCAAGTCTGGACTGATTTGTTTTAATCATAATGTTTATCAAAAGGCTGTCATGCCATGATACTTGCAGCTTCCTAAGAATACTTGCATGCATATTCAAAGAAGGCAATCGCAGATAAGGGCTGCATGGCCTATCAAATCAGTGCATTTCTGATAATAACATATTCTGCAGACAACAGCTCCTTGGCAGCCTTCCAGCATTCCATTTTTACAAGGTTACTTTGTCCTTTTTCTATACATTTCCAAATTCTTCTGCTGTTTATACAGTCACCATTACTACAAAGAATGCTGCATTCCCTCCACTACTTCCTAGAAGTGTTTAGACAGTTTAACAAAGAAATTCACTCTTCTTGTGCAGCCTTGCAATTTTTTTGGCTCAAATTCCATATTTAGTCGATGCACAGACTCACACACACACACACACACACACACACACACACACACACACACACGCACACGCACACACACACACACACACACATAAGTAGATAGAGGTAGAAACAACAGACAGTTATAGATATATCAAATCCCTTCTAAATCCACTTCTGTATCATATTTCGCGATAACATGCATTGCTGTCATTTGGTTTATATGCACTGCTAACCATTTATTGCCCTTGTTTGGACTTAGAACCCTAAATATTTATCTATTTGTTTATCAGTCTATCTGTTCTTTCTTAATTGGGTTAATTCCACCGGGTTTGTAGACTTTTTTCATGGGAGATCCTAGATGCTTTTTATGCTGTTATGAGAACTATGCCCAAGGCATCTGGGAGCTTCCCCTACTTTTTCCAATAAGTGCCGTGGTATTGTACAGAGCTATCTGAATTACCACTAACCCAAGCTTATGGAGCCTTGGTTTTAACATCTCAGCTGAAGGATGGCATGGTCATGGGTGCAGCACCCCATTATGCTGCACTGCAGTGTCAACAACAGATCCATCTGGTGTGGGGAATAGAACCTACAACCCTTTGCAACATAGGAGGGTGTGCTATCTGTTGCATCACTGACTGTACTTTTTTTGTTTAACAAAAGAAAACCAAATAGTTATGGTAAAGAAATCGAATGGCAAGCAAACTTGAAAACAGTTTATTTATTTAAGTATTTTCAAACAACTGATCTCAACTTCATCAGAACTAATGGAATTACAAACCAGACACACAGTCATGTACTAAATTTACCAAATCACAAAACTCTGTCAGTATAAAAATACATTAAGCTCACTGTTCTAATGAAAACATTAGTAAAGACACTAAAAAAGGTGATCTACAACTACTCAAGTCCCAGCTGCTCAAATTTCACTAACTTGCAGACAGGGACATTTCCAGCTGCTTGCACGTGCTAAGAGCTGATGCAAACATTTGCTCATGCACAAACTTGCACATTAAGTCAGCTGAAGAGCTGCACACCATCTGCTCACATCCTAAGAAAGGAGGGGAAGCAAGCACTCGCAGACTAGCTAAGCAGAAAATGGGGGCTGGGAAGGTGCTGTTAGGTTTAGGAAGAGAGTGGGGATTTTAGGTTTTGGGAGTGACTGTGAGACTTTAACTTTAGAGAGAGAGATGGGATTTTAGGTTTACGGAGCAATCATGAACAAGAGGGAGAAAGGGTATTTTCTGTCTGGGCAGCAAACTAGAATTTGGTTAAGGGATATGGAAGGGGATACTAGGTTTAGGGACCAGCTGGAACTTTAGAATTAGGGAGGAGGAAACAGAGATTTTAGGTTTAGGTCAAGGTCAGGAGGGGAAAGGAGAATTTTAGCTTAGTGACCAACCTGTAATCTAGGTTTAGGGAAAGGAAGGGGTATTTAGGTTCAGGGTTATAGTAGGGCCTGTAAACATTAAAAGATGATCACTTGCCATAAAGCAGCAAGGACATGTCTCTCAAGCAAATGTGTCTCAAGCACATGCAGCAGACCCTATTAAAACATTGAAAACAAAAATATTGCAAATAGTATATGAAAATACATAACAGGTATAATTTAATGGTCCTTAATTTTAATGCGCTGCTGATGGAAATGCTGCCATTCAAACCAGGAGAAGCGGATCCAAATTTAAGGGCAAAATGGCAGACCAATTCCCTGAGTTCAATTTGTACCCCAGGCCATCCCATGTTTCTATTTTTTGAGGGGTATACTACTATTTTCTGGGCGTCTACCAAGTGCCCCTCATCCATACCCAGGTCTACCATCTTCTCCTTTGCCCCCAGACTTCAACATTGTCACATGGGCTGGCACAGGTCCTAAGAGCACTTTGATAGGTCAAGGCATCTTCATTCAGTCTTGGGATATGTTAAATTTTTGATGGCATACCCCTATCAAGCCCTATGAATATGGCATACATGGTTGCATCCAAAGGGAGAGTGCAGTGGGGATTTTGGCAATATTGTCCATCCTCCATGGCAGCTCAGCTGTATCTGCTCACCTTTCCCACCTTTGGACACATTCCTTCATTGTGATGTCCACAGACTCCAACAGGAATCATTATACGGAATATGCACAGAACTGCCCTCCCTGTTGCATCCTCAGTAACTCAAGTGGATAAATGAATCCAGACTGGCAGGACTATAGTCAGGCATCTATCCCTCTATACCACTGAAGTGGATATTCTCTGGGTTTAGTGGTATTGCCTCCAAATCTGTAAACACACATTTTTGAATCTGGACATTTTAATATTTATTTCTTAACTATATTCATTTTCTTTTGAATGATTATATCATAATAATGCATATGTACTTTCTTATGGATTGCTCTGCCAGTCCTGTTCATTTAAAAAGAAAAACACTCTGCATATCCGGACAAAATATACAAGCCCCTGCTAATCACAATTAAATAACTAGTGGCTTTAATGGTGGTTCCCCTAATAATTACTGCTGCATCTTCTAATATGCATGTCAATTCTTTAGAAAATATACGTGTAAGTACCAAACTTATTTCTGTTGGTCACCATATTTGTGTTTCTCTCTGTTTTTTTTCTAACATTTGCTAGATTTTTCCCCCCTCATTTATACACAAATACAGGTTTACCACCCACAATTTCTTGCATTTCAGAAAAGTATGAAATGAGCCTCCATTTGTTATTGAAATGATTCTGAGTGACACTAGAGTCAACACTAACTGAAAAACATAGATATGTTGTAATTCTTATACTTGTCCTTGGCCGAATCAAGTATGCTTGTACATGTGTGTGTGTGTGTGTGTGTGTGTGTGTGTGTGTGTGTGTGTGTGTGTGTGTGTGTGTGCGTGTGTGTGTGTGTGTGTGTGTGTGTGTGTGTGTGTGTGTGGGCAGGCACCCATGTACAGGTGCATGTGTGTGCGTGTGTGTGTGTGTGTGTGTGTGTGTGTGTGTGTGTGTGTGTGTGTGTGTGTGTGGGGGTGAGAGTGTGTGTGTGTGTGTGTGTGTGTGTGTGTGTGTGTGTGTGTGTGTGTGTGTGTGTGTGTGTGTGTGGGCAACCATGTGCAGGTGTGTGTGTGTGTGTGTGTGTGTGTGTGTGTGTGTGTGTGTGTGTGTGTGTGTGTGTGTGTGTGTGTGATTGTGTGTGTTTGTGCATGTTCTACCTTGACCCAATACTGTAACATATTTATTAATTCACCCTCTTACAATTCCTCATCGGATGGTAGTGAGGAAGTCAGGGGTTACTTCCTTTAAGGAATACATCAGCCAAAACATTATGCTAAATATTAAATCATTGTCATATAAGTTGTATCTCTTCTTAGCCAATGTTTTCACATTATTTCTAATTTGGTATAATTATTTAAACTGTAGATATTTTTGCATGACTTTTTGGGAGACTGAAAATTATTGTTCTTAAAATTTTTTGTAATATTTTGGAGCTTTTTCACCCTGGCTTCCACTGAAAATGGATAACTACTTAGTTGGATTTCCCCACTAATCAAATGTCAAACATCAATAAATAAATAAATTAATTAATTAATCTCTATTAAAAAAGTATTGGAATCTGAGATCATTTAGGTCAGTCTTACAAACTAGCCTACAGTCTTACCTTAGGATTGTCTTCCCAGAGGTAAGAATGCATTACCTATTTATGCTTTAGGTAATTATGAACCGAAACAGGGTGCATGTGAAATAAATAGTAACAATAAGAAATATGTCAGAACAAGCATGTTGACGGTGTTAATTTGTTCGGCATTTACAAAGTCAAAAATGTGTTGTTGTTGAAATGCTGCTACGCACAGTAAGTGAGAGATGTTCCTGACAGAAAGGTTTCAATGATGTACAAAGATCAAATAGATAAGAGTGAAATCATATAATTGTTTACAAAAAAACTAGTCAATTTTGGTAAACACGTACAGAAGTTAGAATGAATGATAGTTAACAAAAATAATGAAGGAAAGGCCTTAACAGTCCATAACAGAAATAGCGTTAAACAAAATTAAACAGGACCATACCTCTCAATCTCTTAGAGGAAGAAATCTTGACAAAGCCGTAAATAAAACTGGGACAAAGACAGAAATAGGGACATTTTTTAAATATTGCTCTTGCAAACTTAGAAAATTGATGGGATAACAGGTTTTGCATTAACATGAATTTTTCTGAAGGGTATGAAGTCTGAAACTCAAATGTCTGTTATTATTTTCTAACTCCAGTCTTTAATGATTTTTCCACTAATTTGCCAGAAAAACACAATTGTGTGAAATAAGGACCAAAAATACGAGATAAAAATTTGGACATTCTATGAAAATCTGTTCAGCTGAGAGGTATGAACAGGACACAAATGAAAAAAGAAAATGTTACTATAAACTATATATTTGGCCTTTTGACACAAATATATTTCACCATCTGGGTATGCAAATTCAGAAACTTTGCCACTACACTTAACGTTTTTGGGGAATAGACTGAAAGTGCTTTATTTTTTTCATGTGTCTGATGATAGTACATGTGGTCTATACCAAACATTTTCTGAAGTTCTAGATGCTAATGCTACAGTACAAGAAAAGATAAAAGCATTCTACAAGTCAGAAGCAAAAACCTCCTTAGATTAAGCAGCATTAGATAATGGTAGTCTTTAGACAATCAAAAGTATGATTGGCAGGAGGTAATGAAAATGCATTCTCAGCAGCAGATAATAAAACAGAGTAGAATGGCATTATGTGGAAACAGTGGTGGTAAGTACCTAGGTGCCTACATTGACAGTTAGAAGACATATAGAGTTGAAAAAAATAAAAAAAAATCTGCAGGTTAAAAAAAAATGGGACAGACCCTTCAAGCTCAAGCAAAAATGCACTGCAAAAATGTCAAAATGAGAAGTTGTCCAAATAAAACCCTAACTATATAGGATCATAGAAGATTATTAGGCTAATGGCCCTGGGGCCCTTACAAGCCTAGTCAAGAGTTTATCACCAAAAAAGAAAGCTCAGTCAGCACCTGTAGCCCCTGTCAAAGCAGGACACAAGTGGAACCCTTGGGACAAATCTGTGGTTTCTCATCCACTCATCAAGGCTGTGCTTGAAGTGGGTCAGTGAGGTATTCTGTTTGACAAGTATAGGAAGTCTATTTCAGACATAGGGCAGCTTCTCGGAGGCAAACCTGTCTGTCCAGGCCGACATAGCTCTGAACGAATCAGGGACAAATTTTAACAGAATCAGGGACAAATCCAGAAAAAATCAGGGGCACTTTTAAAATATTAATGCTATTAACTTGAGACCTTGACAGAATCAGAGCATATGAATTAATATACATTTTCTGAAGTAAAAGACGTCTATAACTCTTAATCATTGTCATTATTCATTAAGTGTAGTTCACCATCTTTCCTCCAAGTGTCACTAGCTTTAGGAGGGATTAAGAGGGACAGAGCTAAAATTTGAGTCAAAATCAGGGACATCCTTGAAAATCAGGGACAGTTGAGAGAGATTCCAGCAGGTTTTGTTAATGTCATATATTAGATTTAGGTATATCAATTAGTTAATGCACAAGGAGTTAGGCTTACAGATACAGAGCATCTCTAGTAGGGCAGGGTCCGAGATTGCCCTGTAAGTGAGACACAGATCACTTCTGAGCAATCTGTATGATACCAAGTACAGTGATAGTGATTTGAGCCTAGCTACATAGGACAGGTGTTGGAGGCCATGGATTTGAAATGTGAGGTATTTCTGTGGCCTTTCCAGTTGGTGCAGGTATTTGGAGAGGTACATACCAAATGAGGTGCTGTACTCAATTATTGGCCTAATGAGGGAGGAGTACAGAGAGGTAATAACCTTTTTTCCTGGATGCAATTCCTTTACTTATGAGATGAACCATGTAAAAGACTTTTCTGACCACTGCTGCTACATGATGGTCGAATGTGAGATTGTTGTCAAACTGTGTAACCAGGTCGCTCATGCCAGGTTGTGTGGTTAGGGGGTTGCCACTGACATGGTAATCTGTAGGGGCCATTTTTGCCGAATGGTATGATAATACAATTTTTTGCATTTAATTTAACGACATAACTTTGGCAACAGTCATTTATTACTGTGAAACCCTCCTGTAGTACATTAACATAATTTGGGCAGTCAAAGACACCCAACTTACAGTCATCCACAGACGAGGTCCGCCACAGGCCTTGTGCCTTGACCTCTGAGAAGTAAATGCCACACAGCAGGGGGTCCATGACAGATCCCTAGGGAACACCACTAGTGACAGGTCTGCTATCGGAGTATTGTGAGCCAGTTGGCCACCCACCTGATGAGTTAGGATTTACGCCAAGTTATGTTAGCTTTTCAATAATGCCTGAGTGGGGGATTGTGTCAAATGCTTTGGCCAAGTCAAGGTAAGCTGCATGTACTGACTTTCCCCTCATCCAGGACCTTTGTGGCAGTCTCAAAAAAGTAAACCAAGTTCAACAGGTAAGATCTGCCCTTGACAAATCTGAACTGGGTGGGGTGAAATGCCTGGAGGTTGCCTATGTCCTTGTTTATGAGATCCATAATAATACACTCCATGACTTTACAGATCAGACTTGCCAAGCTAATGGGGCAATAGTTTCCAGGGTCAGTAGTTAAACCGCCTTGTGCAAGGGGATGACAATGGCAGTTCTCCACTCTGCTTGAATGAAGCCTGTACTTAGGCTGTGGTTGAATAGGGTGCTCAATGGCAAAGCTAGTTCTTGCTGGAATCAGGTCTCATGGAAGCTGTGTTTTTTGCCATAGAAAGGGCCTTTAACACTTGATCTACAAAGATGTGAGATGTGGGAGAAGTATCGGGGATGCCGAATGGGCCTTTGGGGGGGGGGGGCTGGGGATGAAGTTAGCACTGAACCAATCTGCTAGCAGGTTGGCTGTCAAGAGGATTGATGTAGGTGGTACTGTTAAGTACTAATTCAGAACAAACTTGGGCTTTACCATGGAGGTTCCTGATGTAAATGAAAAAGGCTTTGTGGTTTCCTTTTGTTTCGGAGGCTAGTTTCGTAATTGGCTTTGGAGGTTTTCACTAATGATCTAATTTGCTTGTTGAGACTAAGTAGGGAGATTTTCCAATTGGGAATCTGTGCCTTTTTACCCTTGGACAACAGTTTCTTCCTTTTGTTGTAAAGCCTGTTGATAGAGGATGTCCACAAGGCAGGTTTGTATTTCCTTGAGCAGCAGGTTTTAGTTCTGTTGGGTATGGCTGAATCATTGCAGCTATACCAATTTTAAATGACTACACAGATGTTGGCATATTTCAGTGTGAGTAGAGCCTCCAGTGAGTGCATTTTCAGGTTAAGGCTCCTAGCGTTAAGCAGCTTGACCCTCAATTTGCCTTTTCGCAGATCTTTTATGTTGGAAAAACAGCAGAAGACTCTTAAGTCAGATGGTAAGAATGAAAACTTAGAAGCAGAGAGCTTCAGTTTGTATGCCATACACTGTGTTGCAAACAAGAGGAAAGCAAGAATATTTATATACTTATTTATTTTATTTTATATTTATTTACAGGAAAAGTCAGACTGGGCAGAACCCATTTTCAATGAAGGCCAAGGGAGAAAAACTCCAGATGGTAAAAATGCAGAAAAAAAATAGATATAATTAACATTTTTATACAGTGGTGAGAGACAGTGGTATCTTTATTTGCAGTAGTTATACAATAGTTAATACTAATTAGATAGAACTGGTTGAGTTTTATCGGCAGTTGCAATAGTACAGTTGTTCAATATATAGCAGACGTCAAGTCCAGTGATACTTAATATGCCCCGTGGCTTACATTAGGGAGTAGAGTGTTAAAACATTTCTTATAAAGTAGCTTTTACAGTTATTAATAAAGGTGGATAAGCAGAAGTTATGTTATCATCACTTTTTGTTTAATTATATAAAAGAAGATGAGAGAAGGTAAAAGTGGAGGAGAGAGGAGGTCAGGATGAGAAAAATGAGGGAAGACAGGAGATATAATGGAGATGGTTAGTTAGTGAGGAATATGCTTCTAGATAGTTCTATGAGTAAGGGAAAAAAGATTATAGTTATAGCTAGGGTGGATGAAGAAAGTATGGTTGGAATAATAGCATGCTAGTGTGATAGGTTTTGAGTAAGGGAAAAAGATTATAAATCAGAAGCATACAAATACATTTATATTTATTGAGGTAGATCAGTCAACACGTTTGCTAAAGTTGTATAATCTGTGAAATCAAAGAAGAGGTTAAAAATGCAAAGAATGAAAACCTAGACCGATTCTATAAAACACATGGCAATGGAAATAAATATGTAACCACGAAAAATGCATTTCAGCAAAGTAAATGTTGCTGCCGTACAGCAAAACCATATGGACTTTCACAAATTCTAAACACAATACATATTACAACTCCAAAATATAAAAATCTAGCTAGTTTAATTTCAGAAAATGACATATTCTTTACAGAAAATATTAACACTGTACACTATCTGTCTATGCATCTAGCTCAAAGTGAAGTAATGGGAAAGGTGTGATGAGTTAATGATAGAATGTGTAGTACCAGAGCACTGACACGGCCAGGGACCAAAGAAGAAACAGAAAATTATCTAATTTTTACATAAGGCAAAGCAATTTAATGTGAATAATGCCTGATATGTTAAAGGATAATACCAAATGTTCCAAAACTTTAGAAATTGTAACACAGAAGACATGGTAATTCCAAATTCAAGAATGCAAATTCTTAATTATACAACTTATCATCCCTGCTTCTTCACAAAAGAGAAAATCAGACATAGCACACAAAGCCCCCATCTATGAATTACAGAAAGTAGAACAACAGCAAGGGAAAAAAATCATTTCCCTACAATGGACAGCATGATGGAAGACACCCTGAATAAATATTTAAAAGTAATTCTAGTGCCAGATAAACACAGTCAGAGAGAATGATGTATTGATTTAGATGGCAGAAATGCCTGAAGCCATCTGGACTGATGTTAGTATTGATTCCTATGACCACGCTCTAACAAAGTCTTCTCAGTGTCATTTAATAGACTAGATAAACCTTAACAAACCAAATACCTTCCAGCTCATTCAACATTTTGCAGCACTGGTAGATTAAAACTACATAATGTTTGGCATTATTAAAACAACGTATTATGCAATGGACTAACTCTTAAAAGTATGAATATTAATTGTTTTTTGTCATAGAAGAGTAATTTGTCTGTGACCTCAGGCTAATGTGATTGTATAACACTTGACAACCATCACAACCAAAGAAGTCAAGACTACAAATATTAAAAGCATTTCTGAAAAATGCAAGTTCATGCCATCATGAAAGTTCAACAGGTACCAAGTCACCAGTGAGCCATATGCTCAGCTATGGTTATGTTAACATGTAACCTTCAGTATCCAAGCCGAAACCCAAACTAAATTACTTACTGAGACAGAGAAGCTATTAAAGGAAAGACATAAATCGGTCTCACAGAAATGCCAACAGACAGAACTGGATGCATAACCCTGAGAGGGGACAGTCTGGCTACTGAAACTGGTGAGCTATAACAAATTAACCATAACAACTTAACAGTATATGCTACCGAAATGGGTGAGGCAGCATAGATACCTACTCCTTTATATCTGTAATATTACGAGGTAATCAAATTCAAGGTTCCATGATCTCCATTAGAAATAATAGCCATACTTTGTCAAGACATTGTTCTCTTTTGAACCATTGTCACAGTGATAACAACCACATGGACATAACATATGCCTTTAAACATTCATATTGCTTTAATTCGACTGTGTTCATAACCACTCTGATAGTGAAAAGATGACTGTCATTGGTTCTTCCAAAAGAAAAAGAGTAATGAAGGTCAGCATGTCTCAGGGGCTATGAATGCTATAAGATTACATATACATTATTTTCTTTTCCATGCAGGTTCCTCAAACACTGAAATCAGAATGTTTGCTACTACTGTGTACCTCAAGGGTAATGTTTCATTGTCTGATTACAGCCTCAGCAAATTTTGCATTTGAAAATGCATTACTTAATGTCTTTATTTCTTTACAACCTTAGAAACTTTCAGGATCAGAAATATTTCTGCATCAGCACGACATTAATCTCATTGCCAGTAGTGTTTCATAATTCTTGTTCACAAAATGTATTTTAAGTTAATTAATGTTGTCTTGCACTTCAGGCTCTGAGTTATTAGCAAGCTGCTTCTTTTAGTTAGATGTTTATAGTTTGAATCCTTCTACCTCCATTTGCCTAGTATGTGCTTTTCAGCAAGTACTCAGAAAGTGCTCCTGAGTAATCTCAGAAAAGGGGCACTTAGGAGCACTTTGTACATTGAGTTTACCTGGTTAGAAATTAGATAAAATAAACCACTATTTAAATGTGAGCCTTTGTCCACTCATAAATTTTGGCTTTTATAGAGATCTTGAGCAGAGAAGATAAGAGGTAGTTTTGTCCATTATGAATTTCAGACTTTGTCTCCTTTAGAAGATGCTTACTAATGTAAAGCTTTTTTAGTCTATCATCAATTTTTTAAGAATATAAGAGAAACATTTAAAATCTGTGTTTGGTTTTTGAGTCTTTGTCTCTAAGTTGAGAGGTTTTGCAGTAAGTTCCACTGAAGCTAGTTTTTGGCCCATAGGTTCATAGGTTCATAGTACTAGGCTAAGTGCCCTAGTGAGCCATTTTAAGCCTAGCCCATTGCCCCATGTGAGAACCAAACCCTGCACCTTGTTTGTGTCTGTAAGGTAAACACCTTAACCATTATGCCAACCTCCCACCCCTTATTATTCATAATTATTCATAGTCCCATAAGTAAACACTAGGCTAACTGCCCTGAAGGGCTATTTTATGCCTAGCTAATAACTTGAGGTCTGAATCAAACCGTGTACCTTGTGACCACATGGTGAAGACTTTAACCATTATGATAAATCCATTATTTATGAATGCATTTCTTCTCAAGCAGATATCTGAGGTGTGCAAGTCATGCAAGTCACGATAATTAATGGCTGCGTGTATGTATAAAGTACAGTTGTCTACACTTACCATAAATGTAGATGTTCGAATGTATTCACTGTTGCAGTGATCACATTTGGGTTATCCCTACCAGGGTAGCCCTCAGCCGGCCCAAATACCAGAGGCATAGTATTTCTGCGTCTGTTGCTGTCGCCTCAGGACTGATGTCAGGTCATCAGCAGTATAAAGCAAGGCAGACGATACTATTACATCAGTTATTCTTGCCCTAACTGTCAGGAGCCCCCAATTGGGAGCCAGGTTATGGTGGAAGAACCCCACCAGTAGAAAGGAAACTCCAAAAAAGTCCCTTGTAAGGAGAGAGTTAGAGAGAAGAGGGGGGATGGAGGGAGGGAAACCAGGACTGCAACAGTGAATATACTCGAACATCTACATTTACGCTAAGTGTACACAACTGTACTATGTTCTTTGTGTTTCACTGTTGCAGTCATCACATTTGTGATGATTCCCAAAGCTTAGGAAAAGGGTGGAGGCAGTCAAGGAGACTAGGGGCTGGCTAGGAGGCCCTGCAAGACTGCAGTGGCAAAGCCTGTCCTGGATGTGGATAAGATAGGCAGGTGGTAATGTTTGGTGAAAGTATGAACAGATGTCCAGGTGGCAGCCTCCAGGATGTCCCTGGTGGGGACTTCTCTGAGGAAAGCTGCAGAGGTGGAGGCTGATCTGGTGGAGTGAGTCCTGACCCCTTTAGGGGGAGGCTTTCCATATTGCTTGTAACAGAAATGGATGCAGTGTGCTATCCATTTAGAAATTGTTTGTTTAGAGATGGCTTTGTCATCTGCCCCTGCAGCAAAGCTAACCAGCAATAGATCAGACTTTCTGAATGGTTTAGTCCTGTCTAGATAGAATCTGAGCTGTCTGTACACATCTAGAGAGTGCTGGATCCTTTCCCCCTTGTTCTGTGGGTTAGGGAAAAAGGTGGGCAAATGAATGGATTGGTTGAGAGCCACACTGGACACCACTTTGAGCAAGAATAGTCCTGAGGGAAACCCTGTCAGCATGGAAGATGATGTAGGGCTCCACAGCCATGAGTACATGTAGCTCAGAAACCCTTCTGGCTGAAGAAATGACCAGAAGAAAAGTTGTCTTCCTGGAGAGAATGTTAAGGTCCCAAGCTGGGGATAGGTGCTCTTCCCGGTGGCCTCAAGTTGCTAGCATCTCTTAGGAATTGTTTGATCAGAGGGTGTGAGAAGAGGGGCTGCTCAATGAGGAAATGAGCAGAGATAGTAGAGGCATGGATTTTAATAAAGGAAAAAGAGAGACCACTGTGTAGCAGGTCAGCTAGGTAATCTAGGATGAGAGGGAGGGAGGGCTGTGCCATATTGGCTCCCTTAGCCTGAATCCAGGTGCAGAAACTTTTTCATTTGTCAGCATAAGACTTTCTAGTGCTAGGGCATCTGGCCTCAAATATAACATCTAGTACCTGTTTACTGAGGTTGGCAGATTGATCAGTAGTTAGGGAATAAGCCAGGCTGCCAAACTTACGGTCTTCAATTGGGGATGCATGAATTATCCTTCCTTCTGGGTCAGGAGGGTTGGGGTCTGAGTGAGATGCCATGGTGGCAGTGGGGACAGGCTGCACAGCAGTGGGTACCAGTACTGGTGAGGCCAATCAGGAGCAATAAGAGTTGTCCTTGTTTCTTCTTACCTTATTTTGAGCAGTACCTTGGCAATGAGAGGTAGAGGTGGAAAGGCATAGACCGATAGATTGTCCAAGGGAAATGTCAGGGCATCCACTTTCCTAGCCATGTTGTGGTGCTCCCTGGTGTAGAACTTGCTGAGCTGATGGTTGGTGTGGGAGGAAAAGAGGTCGACCTTCAGGGTGCCCCATTTCTAAGTTATTAGGGTGAAGGTTATTTTGAATAGCTGCCACTTGCGTGGGTCCAAAAGATTTCTGCTTAAGTGATCTGCCATAGTGTTTAGATAACCTGGAAGATATTGTGCTAACAGGTGTAGTTTCATGGCAGAGGCTGTGTGCCAAAGGGTCATGGCCAGCCTGCATAGAAGGTAGGAATGAGTCCCTCCCTGCTTGTTGATATACTACATCACAGTGGTGTTGTCTGTTTTGATCAGGAGAGCCCCTGGGGAGATAAGGGGCCTGATAGCTGTCAATGCATGCTGGACAGCTAACATCTCTTTTTGGTTGATATGCAGATGCATTTGCTCTGGGTTCCATTGGCCCTGTTTGCACCTGCCATCCAGTTGTGCATCCCAGGCAAAGTCTGATGCATCTGTGGTGAGGGTCTGGGCAGCAGGGGTGGTAGTGGTGAGAAAGGTAGTCCCTTGTTGTGTGAGCATGTTGCTGCCCACCAAAGAAAATCTTTCCTGAGGCAAGGTATCATGGGTATAAGAGTTTCCAGGTCTTGAAAGTGTTGACACCAAAGGCTTTTAGGTACCATTGAAGTTTCCTCATATGCAGTCTGGCATATGGAATGAGTAGAATGCAAGATGCCATGAACCCCAGAGTTTGCAGGATTTTCCTTGCAGATAACTGGGGTCTGTTGGCTAGCTGCGAGAAGCAGGCTATCAGGTAAGTTTGTTTTTCTGGTGTAAGGAATGCCATCTAGGATGCTGTGTCCAAGCTTGCTCCCAGGAATATAATCCTTTGGGTGGGCACTAGTTTGGATTTCTTTTCATTGATAGTGTACCCTAGGGAGGTCAGTAGGGACTTTACAAAGGCCAGGTGCTTAAGCAGCTTTTCCTGACTGTCGACTTGAATTAGGCAGTCATATAAATATGGGTAAATTTGAATATTCCTTAGTCTACAAAAGACAATGGCTGGATCCAGACATTTTGTTAAAACTCTGGGGAGAAGTAGATAAGCCAAAGGGAAGTGCAGAGAACTGAAAGTGCAGAGATCTTGCCCTGGAACTTAAGTATTTCCTGCATGATTCCCAGATAGGACAGTGGAGGTAGGCCTCTTTTAGGTCTAGGGTGGCTAGCCAAGCATCCTTGGAGAGCATCGGTAGCAGTTGCTGGAGGGTGAGCATTTTGAATTTTGGTATCACCAGGAAGGTGTTTAGGATGAATAGATTGAGGATGGGGTGCCAGGGGCACTCTTTTCTTGGTACCAGAAAAAGTCTGGAGTAGAAACCTTGGCCTTTCTGTTCTGCAGGAACGTGCACTATTGCCCTCATAGAGAGCAGGGAAAGAACTTGCTTTTGGGCCTCTACCCACTGGTTTGGAGGTGGATCTGGGAACCCTGTTGGGGTTGAAAGAGTGTGGAAAGAAAATTTGTATCCCTTGAACACTATATTGAGGACCCAGCGGTCGCTGATAATGATGGCTTAGGTGCTTGCGTGAAAGAAGACTTTTCCTCCTAGGGGAAAGTGAAGGTGGGCAGAGGAAGGGGGTGGTGGAGGAGAGTCATTGTGATTTCTTACCATGAGGGAGTGGCTTAGAACTCCCAGTTTTTGAAGTGGAGGGATTCCACTGTTTTGATCTCTGCAATCGCTGTGGCTGCTGTCTGGGGGGTCTGCTTCCATGGACTCTGGGCTGAACTGACCTGGTGGGAGCAGGAAAGAAGCAGTGCTTGGAGGGGCAATGCCTATTGAACCTGGGTGGCTGGACCTGTAAGAAATCGTTAACTGTCTGCATAGATTTAGCTTTTTCTTCCATCTTTTTTAAGACCTCCTCTGCCTTAGTGCCAAATAAGTTGTCTTTGTGCAAGGGTGCATCCAACACTTTAGATTTAACATGGTCTGGCAAGGGCTGCTCCTTAAGCCATGTATGCCTTCTAAGGACAGAAGCGGTGACTGCTGCCCTGCAAGAAGCTTCTAGGGCATCAAAACCACAATGTAAGGTGTGCTTAGATATTTGACTTGCAGAGTGCATTAACTCTTGTAACGCTTTAGATTCTACACTAGCAGGAAAGGAAGACACTTTTTGTTTGAGGAGTTCCATGGTATGTTGCTGAAATTTTAGCATATGGAACTGGCAATTTAGTGCTCTGATAGCAAGAGTAGCACAGGTGTGTACTTTTTTACCCCATCTGTCTAGTGCTCGGGAATCCCTATCTGACGGGGTGGGATTCTTAGCAGAGGTTGCTTTAATACCTTTAGGCCTTTGAGAAATTACCTCAGGCTCAGCAGTAGGATTTTTGAAAGAAATTTGTGTGAGTCAGGGACTTGGTAATACCTGTCAGGGTTTTCTGGGTGCAGGAGGTAGGGTGTCAGGAGTCAAACTGGATTCCAGGAAAACATCATCCACAACATCCAGGACTGGGGGAATGGCCAGGGGTCTGTGCTGTGGAAGATCTAAGAATTCCCTGAGTCTCTTTTTAGACTGAGGGTAGTCCTGACATTTCCATTGGAAATGCTCCCATAAGGTATGAAGGGTTTCTCCAAAGGAAAAGTCCTCAGGTCAAGAGGCTGAGGGAATGGAATCCTCTGCATCAGAATCCTCATAAGCAGAAAGGGGTTGCATGTCTTCATATTCAGATGCATCAGAGTCCTCTGACTCCTGTTCAGACAAAACTACTGAAGACAAATCTCTTTTTCTTTTGGAAGGGTAGCATGGCTTCCCCTGATAAGCATGTAAGGTCTTCCACCGTTTTAAGCATTTGATATTGGGGCAAGGAAGCAGGTGCCTGGAAGTGGGTTGTCAGTTTCTTGAGTGTAGTTTGTACACTGGGCCTTAGAAACTCAGTAGTTTTGGAAAGAACGGCAGACACAAAGGAAGTTGTTGGTTTGTTTTGAGAATCAGTAGTGTGAAGTAGTTCCTTGGAAGCCTGTGGCTGCTCAGCAGCTCCGGACCCATCCAAGGGAGAGACAACAGCAGGGTCCTTAGTCAAAGAAGAGTTTTGCGGCATACCGGTCTCCGAAAGGGTCTCAGTAGTGGCCTGCAAATCCACAGAAGCGGGCATCAGGGGTTGCGAAAGCGCCTCGCTGTGGACCGGAGAACTGATGACTAGCTTAACAGAAACGTCATTGGTAGGTTTGGACCTGTGCGGTCTGTCTCTGTCTTTATCCTGACTTTCTTTTGGAAGATCTGCTGTTGGATGGCTTACCAAAGCCATATCAGAATTTGAGGACTGTAAGTGAAAATATCTAGCTACAATAAGGGGCCCCACCACATATAGTTCTGGCGTTGAACAAAGCACAAAAACAACAGCGGGGAATGTCGTGGTCTGGGCCTAAGCAAGTGATGCAGTAAGAATGAAAGTCTCAGTATGGTATTTGCTTTCCACAGGCAAGACAATTGTTAACTTTTTCTGAGATTGGTTAGTGCAAGAAAAAAGGGTCCCCAATGGGGTACTTAGCTTTAGAAGACTTCAGCTTCAATTCGGAAGACGACACTCAGCTAGTGGCTGACCAGCACTCGTGCGAACTGCTTCTGCTTTGGGCTCAATGGCAAGAAAGACTGATGTAATGGCATTGTCTGCCTTGCTTTATACTGCTGACCACCAGACGTCAGCTCTGAAGCAACAGCAACCGATGCAGAAATGCTACACCTCTGGTATTCGGGCCGGCCGAGGGCTACCCTGGCAGGGATAACCCAAATGTGATGACTGCAACAGTGAAACACAAAGAACATCTACTTGGCTCCTGCAACCCAGAGTAGTTATGGTGTAAAGGAAGGAATTAATTCTAGTAAACATGAACATCATCATGGTTTTCTTTTTTTTGTGAATTTTTTATTATTATTTGGCACTGAATAAGCTGGACACCATGACATATTTCAGATTAATGTTAATTTTCTGTGTATACAATTTTTATTAATCTTTTTTTCCCAGTTACATGGATATGAAATGCACAGTGTTAGGCTACAACAGTCTATCTCATATGTAGTGCAGATAACGTAAGGCTATAAGCTGCTTCCATATCCAGGGGACTTTCCCAAGCTGTTAGCAAATGCATTTCACATTTGTCTTTTGAATTCTTATGCCCACCAAATAGATACCCTTTGCTATATGCTGTTTGATTATGATTTTCAGCACATGTCTTGTATTTTAATAGGTTGCCAGACGAATTTTAAATAAATGTGAATTTCAAGGGAATGAAGTTTACTGTAGTTCATTCCAGGTCTGTTTTCAGTATGAGGGTTTTGTTTATCAAATGTCTGTCAATGTTTTTGTTGTAAAATTTCAAATACTATTTTTAAATTAAATCCAAATCTCTGTGATAATTGCAGAAGAAAACAAAATACATAAATAATTAAATGGCATAAATAAAATGTGCATTTACAGTACTGAACAGTGTTTTTTGGTAATTAAATTGTGTGGGGGCCTATACTATTTCATAGGTTCATAGGTTCATAGGTAGGTACTAGGCTATCTGCCCAAGGGCCTAAGTAAGCCTAGCCAACAAAGTTCCCTGGTTTACGCCAACCCAAGAAAGTTAACTTCCTGTGCCCCTGTTGAGCAGAGCCACAGAAGTGATCCCCGGGGTGTATTTCCTATTTCCCATCCACTCATCAAAATTTTTCTTGAAGAGTGTTAATGAGAAACTTTGCTTGACATAGATGGGTAGCCTGCTCCAGAGTAAGGGAAGTCTCTGGGACAGGAATCTATCCCTCCAGCAAGTCCTGTTTATTGTGATGACAAGGTTTAGGTCCCTACAGCATGTAGCTTGGAGGGATTGGGATTTCTTTAGGTGTAGTATGTCCAACAGCTCTGGGTTTGGCATAGCTTTATATGTTAGGCAGAGATCACCTCAGAGTAGGTGATATGCTACAGAGTAAAGCTGAAGTTTCTTGAGAAAATCAGTGTAGGGCATCTGTTTGAGGCCAGTAATTTTCTTTGTGGTACTTCTGTGGCCTGTCCAGCTGCTGCAGATGTCTTGTGAGGTACATTCCAAAAGGGACATTGTACTCTATAATGGGTCTAATGAGTGTCGAGTAGAAGGGAACAATGACCTCTTTTTTCCTGGATGAGAACCCTTTTGTAATGAGGTGTATGTAGAAGGATTTCCTGACTACTGTGGCAATGTGATTATCAGAGGAGAGACTACTGTCCACTTGGGTCCCAAGGTCTCTTATCACACATTCGGTGTTAAGAAGACTACCACCTATGTGGTAGTTCATGGGTGCAGAGTTTTTACTAAAGGGGATAACAATGTACATTTTGGCAATGAGCTTGAGGCCATGGCTCTGACACCAGGCATCTGTCTCAGTGAGTCCCTTCTGTAGGATGTCCACATCATTTGGGGACTTGACTGTAGCTCCTAGTTTGCAGTCATCTGCAAACTTCATTAGCCAGAGGCCTTCTGTGTTAGCCTGTACTTCAGAGAAGTAGATACCAAACAGGAGAGGTCCCAGGACTGAACCCTGTGGTACTCCACTCGTCACTGCTTTGAGGTCAGATTTGGAGTCTGCAACTTTTACAGTGTGGGTTCTGTCAGTGAGCCAGTTAGCAACCCATCTTGTGACATAGGGATTTATACCTAGTTTAGTGAGTTTAACCATAATTCCAGAATGGGGGATGGTGTTGAAAACCTTGGTGAGGTCAAGATAGGCTGTGCGAACCACCTTACCCTCGTCTACGGCTTTGGTGACTGCCTCAAAGAAGTAGACCAGGTTCAAGAGTCAAGATCTTCCTTTCACAAACCCGAACTGGGTGGGGTCCAGAGTTTGGAGGTTACCAATGTCTTTGTTTATGAATTCCATGATGATACGTTTCATGGCCTTGCAGACAAGGCTCATCAGGCTAATAGGGTGATAGTTCCCAGGATCAGTGGTGGCTCTCCCTTTGTGGAGTGGGATAACTGTTGCTGTGCACCATTCAGTGGGCACAAAGCCTGACATATGGCTATGATTGAACATGGTGCTTAGGTGGGGAGCCAGTTCGTGTAAAACACAGCCTGGGATGTTGTCCAGTCCCATGGATGCTGTGTTTTTGGCTTTAGAGAGTGCTGCTTTTACCTGTGAAGTTGTGATTAGAGGGACTCTGCATTCTTCCTGTATAGATATGGGCCCTTTAGATGGTGAGAAGGGGTAAAGTTAGCACTAAACCTATCTGCCAGGATATTGGCAATATCAGTTGGTTCTGTAATTCTTGTGCCATTGTGCTGTAACTCAGTGCAGATCTGGGTGTTGCCATTGAGATTCTTGACACAGCTATAGAATGCTTTGTGGTTGGCCTTAGAATCAGTGGCAATCTTGTTTTAATAGCTAGCTTTGAAGGATCTTATAAGAGATCTCAGCTTCTTCCTGAGGCTGCCCAGGGAGCTCCTCCACTCATGGGATTTTACTCTCTTTTGCAACAATTTCTTTCTTCTGTTGTAGAGTTTGCTTATGGTAGGGGACCACAAGATTGGCTTCCTTTTTTTTTGGACGATAGTGTCTTGGTTCTGTTTGGGATAGCACGATTCATGCACTCATGTAAGTGCATATAGAGTGCATTTGTGTAGGATTCAGCAGTCATAACTGTATTGTTCATCTGCATGGGTGTCATGAAGTTCACCACTTCTGTCTTAAGAAGCATGAAGCATGAATTTCCCTGCCAATGGCCCTATTTGACCACGATCTGGCTTTGCCTCAACCATACCAATAGCCCATTATTTGTCCCTCTCGCTCCAATTACCATAAACTGTCAGAGTAAGTGCTATTTCTTCTTTACTTTTACAATGATCACAAAGAATTGGATTTCATTTATAATTTTTATTTAAAATTTTATAGAAAAATACTGACAACCATTTTCCAATCAAAACAGAACAGTCTCATATTGAAAGCAGACTATATAAGAGCAGTAACAAGCAATGCACTACAGGAAGCAGTTCTTTAACACATCATAGCCTTACTCATCTGCACTAACTGGTAAACAAACTGTTGTAGCACAACCACAGTGCATTCCACACCTACATCCTTGACAAAAAAGTTAAATTAACAAAATGTGTTCACAGTTAAGGTGTCAAACTTACTCTCAGACTTTTTGCTATCTAGTTTTTTCATAGCTAAATAATAAACAGACTGTCAATACTCAACAGAACATGGAAACCAAGGAACACATCCAAAGAACGTGACTCATATGATGCTCCTACTTATCAAAATCAGTTTCCTTCCTTTACACCAGTTGATACATAGTTACTAGGTTTGCAGTCCAGTGAACCATGGATAACTCTAGCCCAAATTTCCAGTTGCCCCAAAAACATTGTCTGGTTAAGCAATTTGCTCAATGATAGGGTATAGATATGAAGCAAAATAAGAGACTTTCTGAAAAAAATGGAGACAGATAAAAGCAGACTAGTCTAAATCATTTATAAGGAGCAACAGGTTTTGCATCAGCATGTATTTTGTGAACCAAAAAAAAAATGGGAAAAAAGATAAGCTAATGGAAGGCAGACAGTTGGTATGGAGGACTAAGGCTCTTAATTCTGATTGCTAAGGTACAGGGTTTGAGTCTAAGAAATCACTTGAGTAAGCAATGCCCCCAAATTTAGTCATCTTGGACATACACATGTCTCTGTTTATTCAACTGTTTTCCTAACCTTGCAAAAAGAAACACTACATCCTCAACTCCAGATCCCCATCTATTTCATAAATGTTCTTGCTACTGCTCATTCCTCTCTTGAGGAGTGCTCACAAGCTTCAAAACAAATTCAAAATCTCCTACCTGCTCCAGTCTAAAAACAAAATAACTCCAAGTCTATCTCCTGGCTCTCTTGTGTGACTCTCTTACGTGATCGGGCTAACTCCTGTGCATGCATTATGTGAAAGGTCCTGCTGTGCTTCTGAGGAGTTTCTCATACTTGATGGGCAGCATGTCTTCCTCACTTGAGAGTTCTTGCTATGCAAAAAAAAACAATGTATTGTGTAAAACCTTTTTCTTCCACTTTTTTATTTATTTTTTATGGCCAGACCCATCATCACCACTCTGTGCCAGCACTGGGCCCTAGGCAGCCACCTAGGTCACCTTGTGCTGAATTCATCTCTGATGTAGACAGAGGATTTCTTTTCCTTTACTACTAATTTAGCATATAGAGGTTCCATTTAAACACAATCCCAGTCCATATATTCAGATAAGGACTGCAGAATGATAAATAATCATGACTCATGAAAAATGAGTGTGTGTGTGTGTGTGTGTGTGTGTGTGTGTGTGTGTGTGTGTGTGTGTATGTTTGTGTGTGTATATGTGTCTTGGGGTAAGGCTTTGAATTCTGAAGGCCAGTACATGCACAGGATCTAACAATAAGTAAACCTACACTTTCAACATTCATAATGTTTTACAAATATACTTTTCTTACTGTGTATGTCCTTTTAATCATTTAGAAAAATACTTTAGTCACTCAAAATCTAATCATCTGATAACGACAACCTTGCTAACTCTAACTAGATAGATATGGTGACATAGCTCTGTGTCTTTCTAATACTATCAAACTATTGTTGAGTCACAAAGTTGGCTGAATAACAGTGTAACATTATTAAATATTTACTAAAGAACAGGGAGTCTAAGACCTTAATGTGTGACATTACTGATCGACTTCCTGATAAATCTGTAACAAAACACAAATGTTATGGGGAGAGTAACATGTTTTTTATACAAAATCAAGAACAGTTTAGGAGCATGAATTACTGCAAGGCAACAAGTGGAAGAAGTTGACTGAAAATATGCTTCAGATAAAATGTCAGGCAATATATGCTGTGTTTGGGCACCAGAAATATATATAAAAGAGTAAATGCTGCTATGCCAACTAAAAGGGCAAGAGTTACACAAAAGTTCACCTTTTACGTTATATTTAAAAGTAATTCATATCTCTGCCTTTTCCTCTGCTTCATTATTGAAGGTAATAAATGCATTATTTCTGCCTACTATGACTCAGATTGTTCAAACACAGCATACCCTCCAGTCTAACAGTATCATCATTTAAAAATCTCACCAAAGTCATCTGCATCATTATATGGCACAGGTAACCATGTCTGCAGGAAGGAGAACAATCCAGGAAAAGTTATTGTACACAGGAAGTGCCACCAATAAAAAAGCAGTAGTGCTTAGTTACAGCAAAATAAAGTGGTTCCAGTAAAGCTTATAGACTTTCATGAATACATAATACATCAGACAAGTTGAAATAAAATCTAACACAAGTAAAAATGCAAATATTAAATTCTAATATTATCTTTATTATATACATATATATGAAAATGATGTATCGCCACATTATCTGCAATTTTAAAATAGCAATTATAGCACACTTATGAATGATAATTGATGATGAATTACTAATATTAAGACTGTAAGGGAGAATATATTGTAAGTACTATACACAATTATTATTTGAGTATTAGATAATATCATTGTAAATTCCAGTAATTGAAATATTGTATTATTTATGTTTGCTGACGTGTTGAACTTGTACTGCATTTTGATATATACAGAGAGAAAGAGAGATACTGGTTTCAGAAAGATATTTTTTAAACAAGCAGTCTAGACCCTAAGCCTTTATGGGAAGGGACTGAGAGGAAATTGTTAGGAAGTTTTCAGGATCAAGTAGCTTACATTTGACAATTTTTGGAAAACTGGTATTTGATAGGGGGATGTTGGAATCTATTTATGGTGAGCTGTGCCATTTTGGTAATGATGTGATGAGCCATACCTCCCTGGACTACATGAAAAGAGACATGGAAGAGCTCTCTGATCATGTAGCCCAGGCCGGTATGACCCTGATCCTGAGTAGCATCCTGCCCTCACTAAGAATAATACCAGGGTATAAAGAAAACATTATCAATTTCAACAACTGGCTAAGCTTCTGGTGTCATTCAAAGGGGATCCAGTGTCTGTCAGCCTGGGATGACATGCTCAACAAGCCACGCTGCTTTTCTAGAGACGGCTTGCACCTGTCACCTTAGGCTTTCAAATACCAGCCAAGGCTCTTGCCAGTCTCATAGTGCCTTTTTTAGGCAAGGCTCAAAAGACAAACCCACTGCCGTAAATAGCACAAGTAACAAAAAACTGAGGGTAATGCTACTCAATGCCAGAAGACTAAACCTCAAAATGCACGCACTCGAGGCACTCTTGAGTATGGAGAAAATCGATATATGTGCAGTAACAGAAACCTGGTTTAAGGCTCCAGAGAGCAACCCAGCACTACCAGACTACAACTCATACCATACATTTCAGCCACAAAACCCAGACCAAAATACAAGAGGTTGGGGGGTATGCATATTCATCAAGAATACCCACACCTCCGGGTTAGTGGCACAACACGATGCTTCAGAGATCATCCATGTGCAACTAACAATGAGCAGAACTGCAATTCAAATTGCAGCTTGCTACAGATCACCCACCATGTCCCAGGACCCCCATTCTGCATTTCTGGAAACACTGGGAAACATAAAGGTCCTACCAAACACCCTGATATTGGGTGATTTCAATGACCCAAACATTGACTGGGAGAACTACTCAAGTACTAACTCCCTTGCCCAACATTTCCTAGAATTTATAAACTCAAATGCTCTGAATCATCTGGTCAATATCCCCAACAGAGGTGACAACATATTGGACCTGGTCATCACCAACATGGGCAACCGGTGTTCCACACCAGAGGTCAACCCCTCATTGGTTAGATCTGACCATAAACTAATCACTCTGGATATCCACATTCCGCCCCCAACTCCGGTCAAAGAAACCACCGTGAAAAACTTTTCAAAAGCAAACTTCACGTTGCTTAAGACCAAGGTGGAAAGTTTCAAATCCCCCATGCTATGGGATAATGCTGGCCAAGCTGCAAAATACTTTACTAATGCACTCTACGGGCACCTACAAGAAAGCATGGATCATAGTATCCCAAGCAAAACCAACACTCAATCCTCCAAGAAAAGGAAACCAGTCTGGTGGACCTCTGCCATAAACAAGCTATACAATAGAAGGAGGAAACTAGTGCAGAAAAGAGTAAAATCCCAAGAAGAGAAGACATTCCTGATCTGTATCAGCAAGAAACTATGATCCCTAATAAAATCATCCAAGGCTAGCTTCAAAAGAAAAATTGCCAAGGACTCCAAAGATAACCACAAGGCATTCTTTAGCTATGTCAAGAATCTAAGTGGCAATTCTCAGATCTGCTCGGAGTTAGTGCAGAATGGTACAAAATACACTGAACCGACCGATATCACCAACATCCTGGCAGACAGGATCAGTGCAAACGTTACCCCCCTCTCACCCCCAAAAGGGCCCATAATCATACTAGAAGAATGCAGTGCCCCTGAAATCACAGACACTCGGGTTAAAACAGCCCTATCCAAAGCCAAAAACACAGCATCAATGGGACCAGACGGTGTTCCAGGATGCATCCTACATGAGCTCAAAGATGAACTAACCCCTCACCTATACACACTGTTCAAACTCAGCTCTCCACAGGCTAAGTGCCCACAGAGTGGCACACAGCAACGGTTATTCCGCTCCACAAAGGTGGAGCCACAGCAGACCCTAGGAACTATCATCTTATAAGTCTGACTAGCTTGGTCTGCAAGGCTATGGAGCGCATCATCATGGATCTCATTAACAGAGATATTGGGAACCTCCAAACACTGGACCCTACCCAGTTCGACTTTGTTAAGGGCAAATCATGCCTCCTAAACCTGGTGGACTTCTTTGAGACAGTTACCAAGGCTATAGACGAGGGGAAGGTGGTCCACACAGCCTACCTAGACCTCACAAAGGCCTTTGTCACCATTCCCCATTCTGGTATTATAGACAAGCTCATCAGCCTGAACATAAACCCCTACATAATGAGATGGGTTGCCAACTGACTCATGGACAGAACCCACATGGTAAGAGTTGTGGGAGCTAGGTCTGACTCTAAACCGGTTACAAGTGGTGTTCCCCCAGGGCTCAGTCCTAGGACACTTCCTGTTCAGCATATACTTCTCAGAGGAACAGGCAAGCACAGGAGGACTATGGCTGACCAAGTTCACAGAAAACTGCAAACTAGGGGCTATAATTGACTCTCTGGCTGACACAGACATCCTCCAAAAGGGTCTCACTGAGACAGATACCTGGTGTCAATACCATGGCCTCAAGCTAAATGACAAAAAGTGCATAGTCATCCCATTTGGAAAAAACAAAGTACCCACAAACTACCACATAGGTGGTAGCCCCCTAAATATGGAAGATGTAATAAGGGATCTGAGGACCCAAGTAGATAGTAATCTCTCCTTTGATAATCACAATGCCAAAGTGGTTAGAAAATTCTTCTATGTGGCCCACCTAATCACAAAAGGCTTTGCATCCAGTTCAAAAGAGGTCATTGTGTCCCTCTATGCATCACTCATCAGACCCATCATAGAGTACAATGTCCCATTTGGGATGTACCTTACAAGACACCTGCAACAGCTGGAAAGACCACAGAAGTGCCTCACCAAGAGCATCACTGGCCTCAAACAGATGCCCTATGCAGCTCAACTGAAGAAACTCCAACTGTACTCGGCTGCATACAGCCTACTCAGAGGTGATCTCTTCCTGACATACAAGGCCATGTCCAACCCAGAATTGATGGAGATGCTCCATCTAAAGAAAACTATATCCCCTCGTGCCACATGCTCTAGTGATCTAATCCTCACCACAACAATAAATAGGAAGTGCTGGAAGAATAGATTCCTGTCCCAAAGACTTCCCATGCTCTGGAACAAGATTTGAATCTACATTAGGCAGAGTTCCTCACTAACACTCTTCAAGAGAAACCTTGACGAGTGGATGGGAAACAGAAAGTTTACCCCAGGGATCACTTCAGTGGCTCTGCTGGACAGAGGCACAGGGAACTAATCTAAGGGGCCGGTGAAAGCCAACACATTCCGGTTAGGCTTATAAATGCCTTTGGGCAGATAGCCTAGTACCTACCTATGAACCTACCTACCTATAAGTGAAAATTTCATGTGATAGTATCCGATGCGTGATCTGGAAAGCTTCAATTACATTAATATGCACATTCTGATTCTTAACAGACATATGCGACCATTGACCTTCTAAACCATTGGTGATAGCAGCTAAGGTTGTTAAATATACAACCACTTTGTAGCAGGCTTCAGTAACACCTAATCTCAGGAACTGCTTGATTGCTCTAACTGAACAAAGATAATCTGTAACTTGTGGGGAGAAATATATACTTATTTTAAACATATCGATCACACAAATATAATCACATTCAAAACCATAAATGGAGACTAATGAATTCACTGCTACAGTTTAAAAACTGCTAAACAGTCAGACTAGAGAAGGCTTTGAACTAGAAAGAATAAAAACATGTTAATGGTTTCTCCTCTGCCTGTCAGTGCTATGGTCAGGCCTGGTGCAAAATCCAGGCTTCAATACAACATGGAAACTGGGATACTTGAATGCAGTTTAAATTAATATAGCTCAGCCAAGGCAGGGTGCATGAGAATTAGGAGATTGATTATAATGAGAACTCCTAATTCCAGTAGTTTATCAAGAAATTAAAGATGCAGATTGTTGCTGTACTTTGGGACATTCTCAGTAATGAACTACTGAAAAAAAGTAGCCTAGAAAATGAGCAGTCTAGGTATTAAGTAATTGTTTTCTCTTCGGGCAAGTAAGTAAACTAAATGTGAAACGATATATGCTTATGAATTTCATCCTGTTCCAGCACAGCAATGAAAACTCCTGATTATTATCCATCAATGCAATGTATATTTACACGACTCATCCTTTCCAACAAGCAAACTGGTTGTTTCATAAGTCACACACACTCTCTGTCTCTCTCTCTCTATGGCCCTATTGTGCTCTCTGCACTAAACATTTCAGCATTCCTTCTCGCAAACATCTCAACTGCCCACGTTTTCACAGAATGTCCAGATTTTTGCTTCATATTTTTGGTCTGTCTCGGGGAAAAAATTTATGGTTTTCTAGCAAATCATTGAAGACTGAAGTCACTAATTAGCAGACATTTCAGTTTCAGATTGTATATCCTTCAGAAAATGATTCCTAACACAAAAAACTGTTATTCTAGCAAGTTTTTAAGTTTATAAGAGCAATATTTAAAATGTACCCCTGATTTTGGTCCTTTCTCCCTCCATCATTCTTGGCTTTGTTCAGATTTCTTGTGCTAAGATGTTTAGAGGTAAGGCTTTGAGCAGGCACAATGTCAGCCTTGCTGTTTGCACTGACTGCCACCCACCACCACCGTTTCACAACATTTCCAGTGTTATTACATTGAATGGCTGCACAGTGTCTCATGCAGTATGTTATTAAAACCAACATTAATGTCAGAGCACTTTGGACACTATTATACCCACTCAAAGGGCAGCTTATCATGCTGTGCACTAACTGCATTGGTTTTGTAGCACCTTTACTATGCACCTCTATGGTCACATGGCTTACTGTGTTTTGCAGTGTTTATACACTCCATCCACTCTGCAGTTTCTGGACCATTGATTACACTATATCAGCACACAACCTTTTACCTAAACTTCTATGTACAGAATAAAGGTGGATGGACACCTTTTCATGCACGCAGTGACACTGTAAGGTATCTGGACATGTCCCAAAATGTCATACAGAATACAGATGCATGTTCTTCTCTTCATGTGCACTGTGATACTGTAAGGTATCTGGGCACATCTCAAAAAGTCATGCAGAATACATGTGCATGGACACCTCTTCATACACAATGCAACACTGTAAGGTATCTGGACATGTCTCAAAATATAATGCAGACTACAGATGCATGAAAACTTCTTTATTTAGACTGTGACACTGTAAGTTATGTGGACATGTCCCAATATGTGGCACTGCAAAGGCTCAGCACAATCCCCAAGTGACCAGTATGACCACTATGGCCATTGCTCCTACAGTCTGGTTTACAGTCACTTGTGTGCCTCACTTCACACTATTCACTTCTTACTCCTCCTATTTATTTTCTGATGAAATATTTTGTAGCAAAATAGATTAGCCAGTGGACAGCATGGGACATGAAAGTATCAGTTCTGTCCACATTTCATGATATTTTATTACACTATAAAATTTATTGAAGCAATAGTGACAAACTATACCTGTTTGGCCATTCTCAGCAATATCAGCTCTAAATGCAATCATGCTTCCCATGAAGAATATATTATATTAGTCACACAGCTTTATAACTTCATAGGCTCATAAGTTGGTACTAAGCTAAAGACAACTAGGGCCCTTACAAAAACAGCCCAGCACCTCAAACCCATTTGAATCTTGAGTATAATTTGGCATCTATATGGGTGAGCATGTTAGTTGGAAATTGACTAAGGGATTCATAAGGGGTGATAGTTAGGATAATATGGAGCTATCATATTGGTCGGGTATCTATCGATGGTGCGCCAAATGGGGCAAATAACCCCTTTTGCAATGCAGTCAATGGAGGTACAAATTGACATCTGAACATTGTATATTGTTACTGTGTCAATTCCAGATAGGAGCCTGTAACTGCTGTTATCTATGCATGTTGACAGAAATGTAGGGACAGATTCCAAAAGAGTTATTTTGCTTTTTAATTTCTCCAAATCATTTGGGTTTCTAATACCATGACAGAAATGGACTCCATTCCTAAGTCAAAGTACAATTAAGGTTCATGAAATTAGTATTGTTTCAATCTTTGATGTTAGTTAGAAGTGCTCTTTACAGCACCTGCAATGTGCCCTGTAAGGACACCTGCAATTCGTATGGAGTTACATGAATTGCTAACATATCTAAATACAATATTAAATTCATTTTATAAGACCTGTTGCTCCTACTACTATTGGAACTGTCTGGGTGTCATTCTTCCACACTGCTCTCATTTCTGCCTGCAAATCCTGATATTTAATGACTTTGTGTCTCTCTGTATGCAAGACACTGTAGTCACTGGGTGTAGCGATTTAATGATCAATGCTACTTCTGTCTTCTTTTCATGGACCACTATCCATTTTTCTAGCATTTATCTTTTGAACTGTTGGTAATGGATGATCCCATGTGAAGCAGACTTCATAATTTTCTATGATGCTTTGTGACTCACGTTTCCAGTGTTTCTCACCTACTTCAATACCATAATGTTTGCACAATCTCCAGTGCAACAGTCTTGCCACATTACTATGGCTTTCAGTATACAGCCCTTCTGCCATTAGTTTGTCACAACCAGCAACGAGGTATACAACTGTTTCCAATTCTGTTTTGCAAAACCTACATTTGTCTGTTTCTTCCACATGTTCAATGGACTTTGTAAACCAACGTGTATCATCATCATCATCATCTTTCAGCTTTTCCCATTAGGGGTCGCCACAGTGGATCATCTCTTTCCATTTCTTCCTATCCTATGCATCCTGCTCTGTCACACCAACCACCTGCATGTCCTCTCTTGCCACGTCCATAAACCTTATCTTAGGTCTTCCTCTTTTCCTCTTACCTGGCAGCTCCATCCTTAGCATCTTTTTCCCAATATACCCATCATCCCTCCTCAGCACATGTCCAAACCAACGCAATCTCATCTCTCTTGCTTTGTCTCCAAACTGTCCAACATGAGCTGACCCTCTAATATACTGATTCCTAATCCTATCCATCCTGGTCACACCGAGTGCAAATCTTAACATCTTTAACTCTGCCACATCCAGCTCTGACTCCTGCCTTTTTGTCAATGCCACTGTCTCCAACCCATATAACATAGCTGGTCTCACTACCCTCTTGTAGACCTTCCCTTTCACTCTTACTGGTACCTGTCTGTGACAAATCACTCCTGACACTCTTCTCCACCCATTCCACCCTGCCTGTACTCTCTTCTTCACCTCTCTTCCACATTCACCATTACTCTGAACTGTTGATCCCAAGTACTTAAACTCATCCACCTTTACCAACTCTACTCCCTGCATCATCACCATTCCTCTACCCTCCCTCTCATTTACACACATATATTCTGTCTTAGCCCTGCTGACCTTCATTCCTCTGCTCTCTAGAGCATATCTCCACCTCTCCAGAGTCTTCTCAACCTGATTCCTACTCTCACTACAAATCACAATATCATCTGCAAACATCATAGTCCACGGGGCCTCCTGTCTGATCTCATCTGTCAACCTGTCCATCACCACTGCAAATAAGATAGGACTCAGAGCTGATCCTTGATGTATTCCCACCTCCACCTTAAACGGACCGTTCACTCCCACTGCAGTCCTCACCACTGTCACACTACCCTTGTACATATCCTGTACCACTCTTACATATTTCTCTGCCACTCCCGACTTCCTCATACAATACCACAACTCTTCTCTAGGCACCCTGTCATATGCTTTCTCCAAGTCTACAAAGACGCAATGCATCTCCTTCTGACCTTCTCTGTATTTCTCCAATAACACTCTCAGAGCAAACATTGCATCTGTACTGCTCTTGCCTGGCATGAAACCATACTGCTGATCATTAATCATCACCTCCCTTCTTAACCTAGCTTCTACTACTCTTTCCCATAACTTCAAGCTGTGACTGATCAATTTTATCCCTCTGTAGTTACTGGAGCTAAACCAACGTGTATGCAGCCCACTATCTTGGACCTCCAGTATTAACCCTTCATCTCTTGGGTTGAATTTGCCGCTTCTTAACCATTCCTGCATTCGATCCTGATCAACATGAGGTTCTTCCAGAAGTTTTCTGTACATGCAACTATATTTATGCATTTTCCACATTTCTTGTCTTATCATCTGGTCCTCCACCTTATACTCTTTCTTTTGTTTTTTGCCACATTCAGTTGCTGCCTGATTTTTATCTACTTGTGGTTTGATTTCCAGTCCTGCTTGACGCCAATATGCTCCTGCTAGACTAAGCAAGGAAGTCTTCTTAGATTTATTCTCCTCTTGTTTCAAAACATTCACTACATTTGAGTCTTGTGAGGTCAACAGAAGTGTGCAGTCCCACGATTGTAGATCTATGCATGCAATCATTTTCAAGGAGGCATATACCTCCTTCAGAATGGGGAATATATAATCTTGGAATGCACTGATTTTTAAAAATCATTTGGTGAGCATGAAGCATTCTTCTTGTTTTTCTGTCTAACCTATCCAACACCTTTTGGGGCCAATCACTCTAAAACTGTAAGTTAGGACAGGAAGAGCAAATTCATTTATAGCTTGGATTTTGTTCTTAGATGTCAGTGCTGTTTTCGAGATTAATTTAAGTCTTCTAAAGTATTCCTTACTAAGTTTTACTCACATTTGTTCATGTTTTATTGTTGATCCGTCATACACTCTCTCTTGTTCAAATTCTTTTATATCACATTCCTGTCCCAAACTGACATTTTCTTGGTGCTGCAGTTTTTCAGCTTTAAAGGTTGCTTTTGCACATTTATCAAGACCAAATGACATTCTTATATCATCCAAAAAGAGTTGCTTTCAGTGTACGTGACTTACTTTGGTGTAAGACCTGTGTAGGATCTGTGTATAAATAGGCTACTTACACAGACCTGATTCCAAAAGACTTACTCAAAGCCTGCTCTCAGTGTAAGTCGTCACTTACACTGAGACCAAGTCTTCAGTAAAATAACGTAAGGTTAACTGTGCCTGGAAAGTGAGGGAAATGGTATCACACCAAGTATGCACTGTCCTGACAGCACATTACAGGATGCAGTTATATGTGGTGGTGGCAGCAGAGACGTTCTGAGCTTTTATGTGGTAATGGATCATTCTACTGTTGTATGGCCAGCCCTTGCCACAATTCCTCTCACCACCAAATCACTATGGCATTGCATTATGGCAGCTTGTGCACAGTTGATGTGAAGGGTGCGATAAGCTGCTCTTCTGAAATTTCTCAGCTAGATACATAGAATTCTATAGACAGATGTACGGTTTTGTTTCTGAATCATGCAGCTGTGCATACCAGAAAACACATGCTGTCTATACTGATGTGAATGGCATATGGAAAGCTTATCTGAAGTTCTTCCAGAAATGTGTTTTTCCCAGACAATAATATGTAAAGTTTGCCTTTATGTTAAAGAAATATTCACTCTTTACTTACAGTGCATATCTATTAGATATATCATAGCATAAAGCAGACAATTATAAAAGCACAGAAAAACTGGAAAATCAACAAATACAAGTGAGAAATTGTACTGCAATGTAACTGCAAAAAACATCACATTATAAAAACTGTAAAGCCACCTAATCAAAATAATCCGTGTCATACAAACGTGTGAAATGACTGAAACTATTATAACTATCGATCAATTAAAATAAATAAAATTAAATGGTAACATCTGTGGAAATGACTAAGTACAG
>NC_056726.1:1158015442-1158022942 GCF_019279795.1 Protopterus annectens | reverse complement strand
GATACCCACACCTCCAGGTTGGTTGCACAGCACGAAGCGTCAGAGACTATCCATGTGCAACTAACAGTGGGTAAAACTGCCTTCCAGTTTATAGCCTGCTACAGACCACCCTCCCAAACCCAGGAACCCCACTCGGCCTTCCTGAGAACACTGGAAAATCTGAAGGTCTTTCCAAACACCGTTATATTGGGTGATGTCAACTACCCAAACATAGACTGGGAGCATTACTCTAGCTCCAACACCCTAGCCCAAAGGTTCCTAGAATTTATAAACTGAAATGCTATGGAACAACTTGTTACCACTCCCACAAGAGGGGAAAACATACTGGACCTGATCATCACCAACATGGGGAATCTATGCTCCAGACCAGAAGTGTATCCCTCACTGGTATGATCAGACCATAAACTAATCTCACTGGATATTCACATCCCGTCTCCACCCCCTGCCCTGAAAACCACAGTGAAAAACTTCTCTAAAGCAAATTTCACACTCCTCAAAACCGAGGTGGAATCCTTCAAAGCCCCCGGGCCTGTGGAAAATATGGCCCAGACCATAGAATCCTTTATAAATGCATTCTATGAACACCTTCATGAATGCATGGATCATGCAATCCCAAATAAAACCAAGACCCAATCCTCCAAAGGCAGATGTCCTATCTGGTGGACCCCAGCCATAAACAAACTATACAACAGAAGGAGGAAGCTACTACATGATAGAGCAAAATCCTAAAAAGGGAAGGCATCTCTGATCAGTATTAACAAAAAACTACGGGCACTCATAAAATCATCTAAGGCCAGCTTCGAGAGAAAAATTGCACAGGACACTAAGGATAATCACAAGGCTTTCTTTAGTTATGTTAGGAACCTGGGTGGGAATTCCCAGATATGCTCAGAATTAGTCCAAAATGCCAAAAAATACACCGAACCCACAGACATTGCCAACATCCTAGCTGACAGGTTCAGCACAAACTTCTCCCCCCCATCCCCACCAAAAGGGCAAATATCTATCCCAGCAGAGTGCTGCCCCCCTGACATCTCAGATGCTCAGGTAAGAGCTGCCCACTCCAAAGCAAAAAACACAGCATCAATGGGACCAGACGGTGTCCCGGGCTGCGTCCTACATGAACTCCAAGAAGGGCTAAACCCAAACATAAAACTACTGTTCAATCTCAGCCTTACTACAGGATATGTACCCAAAGAGTGGCATACAGCAACATTGGTCCCTCTCCACAAAGGTGGTGCCTCAACGGATCCTGGAAACTATCACCCCATAAGCCTGACTAGCTTGGTCTGCAAAGCTATGGAAAGGATCATCATGGACCTCATAAATAAAGATATTGGGGACCTACAGACACTGGATCCTACCCAGTTCGGCTTTGTTAAGGGCAGATCCTGCCTCTTAAATTGTTTGATTTCTTTGAAACAGTCACCAAGGCCATTGACAAGGGGAAGATGGTCCACACAGCCTACCTGGACCTCGCAAAAGCCTTCGATACAATACCCCACTCGGGCATTATAGATAAGCTCACCAGCTTAAATATAAACCCCTATGTCACTAGATGGGTTGCAAACTGGTTCAAGGACAGAACCCACATGGTTAGAATTGCTGGAGCCATGTCAGACTCCAAACCAGTTACAAGTGGCATCCCACATGGCTCAGTCCTGGGACCTCTCTTGTTCGGTAAATATTTCTCGGAGGTACAGGCCAACACGGACGCACTGTAGCTGACCAAGTTCGCAGATGACTGCAAACTGGGTGCCATAATCGAATCTCCAGCCGACACAAGCATACTCCAAAAGGGCCTCATAGAAACAGACAACTGGTGCCAGAGCCATGGCCTCAAGCTAAATGCCAAAAAGTGTATAGTCATCCCCTTTGGCAAAAACAAAGTGCCCACAAATTACCACATAGGTGGTAATCCCTTAAGTACAGAAGAAGTAATTAGGGACCTGGGGACCCAAGTTGATAGCAATCTCTCATTTGACAACCACGTGGCCAAAGTGGTTAGAAAAACATTTTATATAGCCCACCTAATCATGAAGGGATTCACATCTAGATCAGGGGAGGTCATCTTGCCTCTTTGCTCATCCCTCATCAGGCCCATAATTGAGTACAATGCCCCTTTTGGGATGTACCTTACCAGACACCTGCAGCAACTGGAAAGACCCCAAAAGTGGGTCTGCTTCTTTTTGGCATCTACTTCTAGGAAGTCAAGGCCAATGTCAAGGTCCTCTGGCTGACCAAGTTTGAAGATGATTGCGAAATAGGAGCAATCAAAGAATTCACCCAAGACACTACATCCTAAAGGAAGGACTAACACAGAGAAATGACTAGTGCCAAAGCCATGGCTTAAAACTCATTGCCAAGAAATGCATAATACTTCCCTTTGGGAAGTCAGCCACCCTAAAAAATTACTTCATAATACATCCCTAAGAGTAGATCTAGTAGTCAGGAATTAGAATATGTATGTAGATAGTAATCTTGCTTTGAAAGCCAATAATCACTTTCAGCAGTCAAACAGACAGTAGCATATAAACACACCTCTCAGCTTCTGGACAAATCCAAAAATTATGGGGGTTGAAATTAAAATTTCAGGAACATTTTTTTGATATTACTCTTACTTACTTTAAAAGATAACAGAGATAACGATTTTGTATTTTTTGAACATTAAGAAGCATGACATTCTAATGTCTGGCATTACTGACTGGCTAAAATCCTCAGTGATTTACCAAGAAATCAAACAAATTAGGTAGGACAGAGACAAAGTATGACCCATGTTGTGGCTGTAAAAGGTCCTTGTGGGTCAGCCCACAAACCTAATTAATGCACCAAATGAATAAAATACTGCACAGAGTCCATGGTTATATATTTTGCAGAGAAAAACAATCCTTACCCATATTGTTAACACAGATTTTGCATTGAGTTGAAGTTGTGATGCAGAAGCTAAAAAGAATGCACTGTTGTGGAAAAAAAATGCCATTATAAAAAAAGTAATATCTGATTAACCCATCATCCTAACATCTTGTTGTCCAAAAGTTGCTACCAGCATGGAAAGTGCATCCATCAAAAAACATGTATCACTTATCTGGATCTTGTCTCCAAACCATTTCTTTTTCCATATTTAATTCTATTTTTATATAACTGTATTTTTGGTCTCTTTTAATAATTATTTCATCTGGGCCATATTTTTTCATAACCCTAATGGAGCACATCATCATGGATCTCATTAACAGAGACATTGGGAACCTCCAAATACTGGGCCCTACCCAGTTCGGCTTTGTTAAGGGCAGATCATGTCTCCTAAACCTGGTGAACTTCTTTGAGACAGTTTCCAAGGCTATAGACAAGGAAAAGGTGGTCCACACAGCCTACCTAGACCTTGCAAAGGCCTTCAGTACCATTCTCCATTGTGGTATTATAGACAAGCTCACCAGCCTGAACAAAAACCCCTAAGTCACGAGATGGGTTACCAACTGGCTCATGAACAGAACCCACATGGTAAGAGTTGCAGGAGCTAGGTCTAACTCTAAACCGGTTAGAAGTGGCATTCCCCAGGGCTCAGTCCTAGGACCCCTCCTGTTCGGTATATACTTCTCAGAGGTACAGGCAAGCACAGGAGATCTATGGCTGACCAAGTTCGCAGATGACTGCAAACTAGGGGCTATAATTGACTCTCTGGCTGACACAGACATCCTCCAAAAGGGTCTCACTGAGACAGTTACCTGGTGTCAAAACCATGGCCTCAAGCTAAATGCTAAAAAGTGCATAGTCATCCCCTTTGGAAAAAACAAAGTACCCACAAACTACCACATAGGTGGTAGCCCCCTAAATACAGAAGACGTAATAAGGGAACTGGGAACCCAAGTAGATAGTAATCTCTACTTTGATAATCACATTGCCAAAGTGGTTAGAAAATCCTTCTATGTGGCCCACCTAATCACAAAAGGGTTTGCATCCAGATCAAAAGAGGTCATTGTGCCCCTCTATGCATCACTCATCAGCCCCATCATAGAGTACAATGCCCCATTTGGGATGTACCTTACAGGACACCTGTAACAGCTGGAAAGACTACAGAAGTACCTCACCAAGAGGATCACTGACCTCAAACAGATGTCCTATGCAGCTCGACTGAAAAAACTCCAGCTGTACTCGGTTGCATACCACCTGCTCAGAGGTGATCTATGCCTGACATACAAGGCCATGTCCAACCCAGAATTGATGGACATGCTCCACCTAAAAAAAAAAACAGATATCCTTGAGCCACACACTCTAGGGATCTAAACCTCACCACAACAATAAATAGGATGTGCTGGAGGGAAAGACTCCTGTCCCAGAGACTTCCCATGCTCTGGAACAAGATTCCAATCTACATTAGGTACAGCTCCTTGCTAACACTCTTCAAGAGAAATCTTAACGAGTGGATGGGAAATTGAAAATTTACCCCTGGGATCACTTCAATGGCTCTGCTGGACAGAGGCACAGGGAACTAATCTAAGGGGGTGGTGAAAGCCAACACAATTCCGGCTAGGCTTATAAATGCCTTCGGCAAATAGCCTAGTACCTACCTATGAACCTATTATATTAGAGAGATTTATAGCTGAGTATAGTTTACATTTTTTCATCAGTGTTAGTGAAAGATTTATTAGAAATAGTATTCATAATAATACAGGGATAAAGGTTATCCAAATAAAAAATGAAATGGTAATCAACAGACATTCAAACAGCAGACTGGGTCATTTAAAACTGATAATGCATAACTTCTTTGCTTTTTATTGGGTATTACAAAGATGTATAAATTGTATCTTATACGAGCACTTATGAAAAAAAAGTATGCAGAATTTTTTAAGTGGTCACAGAAATGAAAAAAAAAGGTTGAATAAGGCTATTATTGTTGAAACTAAGCATAACCAGAGTTACAAAGGAAAGGGAAGCATGGTATAATAAAATCTATCATTCAAATGGGTCAAGAACTTGTACCCATTTGGGGAGTGGTCAGGACGCTGACAGACTAGCAGCATTTTTCTTCTGCTCTGCTTCTAGATATATTTCTGACAGGAAATTATATTTCTAAACAATTTTAAACAACTTATTTGAGTGAATTTTGATAAATCTTGCAATTCTTGAGGATTGTATCAAAGAATTGTTTACATATTCCATTATTTTCCTGTCAAATATTTTGTGGGAAATATTCATCACTGTATCCAGCCTTATAATGTGTCATACAAAGTTAACTCCATAGGATTCTGTACTTAAAAAGAGATTCAATCAGTACTAACATACATTCAAGAATTATCAGTTAAGATAGATAAACTGGACACCAAAATTGAAGATTTTAAACAGAACTTTTCCAAACAAATGGAACAAATCAATGAAGCTCTGCAGCTGCAGAAGATCCAGGTATATCAGGCATCAAAGATTCTTTAAATGACATAGAAAAAACACTGAATGAGGGTGAAAATAATATTGAGCTCCTGTTAAAGCAAAATAGTCTTCTAGCCAAAATTGATGAGCTGGAAAACAGATCTCACAGGAATAGCATTTGTATATTTGGATTACCTGAAAGAACCAAAAGTAATAATATGATTAATATTTTATCTTCCTGGTTCCCGAAAATTTTAGACTTTGCAGAAGCACTCTCATTCAGAATAGAGAGAGCACACAGATCCTTAGTTACTCCTGCATCTAAAAACAATGCTTCTCCAAGGTCTGTTGTTGTCGACTTCAAATACAACATTGCCCGAATTACTGTCATTCCAGATAAGGAAATATTGTTCATTGCTGAGTACTGTGCTAGCTTCCCTTCTAGGCCATTTTAAGCCTAGCCAATTTTTCACACTGAGAATCAAACCCTGCACCTCTTGTCTGTGAAGTAAATACATTAACTTCTATGCCAAACATGTAGTAGGAGGTAAACCTAGTTCTGTAAGAAACCCTGCATTTCTTCATGAATATCTTCACATTACCTCATATACAGCACACAAGTAGGTACTTGAAGTTCATTGTTATGCCCAGAACATATTCACATGAGATGGGTCTTCTAGGCTCACAGGTATGTACTAATTTGGCAGTCTAGGATTTTACTGAGAAGCTTATCCAAGTATCCCAGTAACATCTCTGTTGCTGGTTGCTGATATCAAAGAGTCTGCAGCTACATATTCCTGGAATAAGTTTGTGATCATCCACTGAATCACCTAGGCTAGATTTAAAAGTAGGCAAAGTGACAATGATTCAGGCAGTTGTGCATCTGAATTTCTCCAGCTCTTTCGGTCTGTGAAAATCCTATAAATCATAATATTGACTATGCAATCCATATAAATCATCAGACGTTAGATACTATTTTCCACACTGATGCAGAGGCGAGGCCTTGGAACTGGCACTAGAAAGAGTATCTTGCTGTGATCATTATGTAAACAAGTTATGCCAATGGTCCTCATTAAGGTCAACATTTACTCCCAGTTTACATGTATTAGCAATTTAAATATAATACTTCATGTGATACTGTCTAGGTAGTGTATTCTAAGGTTTTAGGGTTTAGGAAAGGATCATGTATTACTATTTTGAATGTTGAATAGCAGAAAGTTGATCTTAGATGGACTGGCAACATGTTCCATTCTACTGAGAAATAAGACGTTGGGCTTTGTCATCACTCTTTGGCTGGAATTCATAGACAACGGGTGTGCAGCTGTGCAGAAGTAAATGTCATGAAATGCATAGGATGATGCATCCCAATCTGTATCATAGTCAGCACAGCACTGAAAAATGAATGCATAATAAATTGGAACAACCATGTTACAGGAAAAAGAAGTGCTAAGGCAATGGAGAAATAAGGGCAATAAAAGGGTGTGTGAGCAATATGGCTGATGCTACTGTGAGGTAGAGTTCATGCATGTCTAATGCAACACTGAATAGCTGTTACTACAGATAGACTGGGGACATTCAATACAGACTCGAACTATATCACAACACTGGTGACACCAAACACAAACTCGACATTCAATACAGCAAAGTACAAATCTCCTTCATTACTGAAATTGGTAGGATAGTACAGAATAGCAAAATAGGACAGGGAAACATCGTAAGCCAAGGAAAGCACACAAAGGTAACCATAAGGGTGGATAGATTCACAGCTGGGGAAAGCAAAGACAGTGTTCTCTGTGGTATAGAGAGGCTCAATTTCAATAAAGAAAAAAGAAGGGTCAAAGAGATTGTTAAAAATGAATGGTAAAGGAATGGACAGATGTATAGGGGAATGTAGCAGTGGGAGACAGACAAATAAAAGCTACAGAAGCAAACAGACAGGGGAGGTATGGACAGAAAAGTTTGGGACAATAGTGGATGGAGTAAGACAGAGACAAGGTGAACAGATGGTGATAGGGAGGGTGAGCATGGCATGGAGAATGACATAGAGAGAGGGGAAATACCTGGATGAATATAGGGCAGGGGGCATGGTCAGGTGACAGACAAGTCAAATGATAATTCCCAGCCATCAACATCCTCCAT
>NC_056726.1:1157962942-1158010442 GCF_019279795.1 Protopterus annectens | reverse complement strand
CAAATATCTGCTGTTTTCGTATGTGTGCACATCACACACTGGGAGTAGCCTTATCACCATTTATCATAGATTCATGGATTCATAGCATTTACAAACACACCTCTCAACTGTCCAGATTTCCACAGAATGTCCAGAACTTTGCATCAGATTTTCAGCTCATTCCTCATAAAATTTGAGGTTTTCTAGCAAATCATTGGATACTGAAATCACAAAATAATGATATACATTAGAATTTCAGAGTTTATATCCTTTAGAAATTGTATGGTAACTCAATACATAGGTTCATAGACTGGCACTAGGCTAACTGTCTTTGTTTTTGCCATTTTAAGCCTAGCCAATTACCCCACATGAGAATCAACTCCTGTACCTTGTGTTTGTAAGGTAAACACCTTAACCATTATGCCAAACCATAACCATTATTAAAACAACTTTCTAAGTTTATATTTAAAATCTGGGCCTGCCTTTGGGTCATTATCTCCCCATTATTTTTGTCTGTGTCCAAATGTCTTGTGCTTACTGTGACAGCCGCACCCTGGCTCAGCAATCAAGGAGCCTCAATCCTCACCACTAACCCCACGGAGGTCGTCTCATAGAAGACAGGAAAAGATAACTAATACACATCAGTAAAGTACAATTTCCCCTTAAGTGTACACAGAGATCACAGTCAGTCTGGGGCTGGTTGCTCCCTTGCTCACCAGGTCCTCAATAAGACTCCCCACTGGCACAGCTATAGGGTCCAGGTTTCAGCCTAGCTGGGTAAGCTAAAACCTCCAGTACTCTCTCTGTCCAACCAGTACTTTGTGTCCCTGCCCAAGTAACTGACACAATACACACACTTTATTTATTTTATTTTTATTTATTTATTTGAAGTTTGTTTGCCAGGATGGTCCATTGGGCCGAATGAGCCCATTTTCAATGGAGTCCTGGGGAGAAAAGCTCCATAGATACAATTATGGGTTTACAATTTTTAGTCTTTATAATTTCTAAAATAGATGTTAATTCAAAGACAATAGTGAGTAGGTATGTACAAATGAATTAAACTTAAGAAGTTATTTACAATATGTTTGTTCTCATAGGGGAAATGTGATTGTCGGCTAAGGGGGTAAGGTAGTAGCTGGGGACTTTGAGATAAGTATCTATACAACTTCACAGACACTCCTGTGAAAGGCTGTCACAGATTCTCCAGCTGTGCCCCTTTACCCAGACCACACGGTAGTAATCCCTGCCACCACCCAGCTAATAATATCAGCTACTGAAAGGTCCTTAAAAGGGTGTCCAATTATTACTGTGCAATATTATAATCCACTGGTAGTATGACTAATCAGTCTCAAGGCTTATTGGAAGGGCTTATTACAATAAACTCTATAAATATATAATGTACTCTAAAGCATACTTTATCTCTACATAAACCAGCCACAGGTAGAAGGTTTTAAAAATATTTAACAATAAATAATTAAAACACAAGACAAAACTACTACACCACAGAGATATCTAAGAGTTCAGAGATCATACAGAAACTTAAAATAATACAGTAATACAAGTCTGATTTAAAAGAAAAATACCTAATTAATCTTTACTAGCTTTAACTATTCCTACAAGAAATCACAGTGTTAAAACTTACATGTGAGCATAAGGCAGAGTGCTGATAAGGTGGATATCAAGATGAAAAACGCTCCAAGTCTCTTGTGAGAAATAATATTTAAACATTACTAATAAACATGTCTGCTGGGTCCCTCCCAAATTACATCATGTTGACACTTAGTTTTTCCCAGGCAAACAAACTGCATTATTTATAGGTTCATAGGTTCATAGATTAGTACTAAGCTAACTGCCCTTGCAAGCCATATTAAGCCTAGCCAATTGTCCCTTGAGAGACTCAAACCCCGCACCTTGTGTTTGTAAGGCAAACACCTTAACCATTAGGCCACCCTCCCAACCCAATCTAACACCTGCTCAGAAACGTACAACAATATTTTTTCAGACTTGTTGGCTGTTGGTGAAGCACCAACCAAGAGGAGAAAATGCTGAGAGAAGAAAGGAGCCACTTTTGAGATTTTAAGTATTTTCTTCAGATTATTTTGCTAAGTTTTTCTGCATAGCCGCCTACTTTGAGCATTTTCTGGCTTGTTAAACTTGATTTCTGCATTGGTAACTGTATTTAGAACACAACCTAGAGCTGTTTACAGAATTTCCTGTTTGCATTTATTTTTAAAATCGTTTTTTTTCTTAAAACTTGCATTTTGTCTGTCTCTGGCCTAGCACTCAAGTGTGGGGTCATTTACTGCACTGTTATAACATGTTGATACTTGTGAACCTCTGCTATCTTTAAAAAAACAAAAAAAAAATCTTACTTTTTTCCCACTTTTCTGAGATTTAAAAAAGTTCAGTTACAGGCTTGCTGTTCTGAACTGTTTGTAAGTTTCTTGGAGGCCATTTTTTGCTTGGGCTAAAGGGAAGTCTCTCTGTTCATCAGTGGCAGTGATAAACATTGAGCAGCCTGCCTGCCCCTGTGGGAGTGGTTACTGCCTTGAAACTGTAGTTTTATTGGTCGTTTTGGGTCAATTCCAAACTCCTTGAGCTTCCTCTCTTAAAACCTGATTGCCTCATAGTTTTGGCATCTTTTCAGACTTGTTGGCTGTTGGTGAAGCACCCACCAAGAGGAGAAAACGCTGAGAGAAGAAAGGAGCCACTTTTGAGATTTTAAGTATTTTCTTCAGATTATTTTGCTAAGTATTTCTGCATAGCCGCCTACCTTGAGCATTTTCTGGCTTGTTAAACTTGATTTCTGCATTGGTAACTGGATGTAGAACACAACCTAGAGCTGTTTACTAAATTTCCTGTATGCACTTATTTTTAAAATCATTTTTTTCTTAAAACTTGCATTTTATCTGTCTCTGGCCTAGCACTCAAGTGTGGGGTCATTTACTGCACTGTTAAAACTTGTTGATACTTGTGAACCTCTGCTATCTTAAAAAAAAAACAAAAAAATCTTACTTTTTTTCCACTTTTCTGAGATTTAAAAAAGTTCAGTTACAGGCTTGCTGTTCTGAACTGTTTGTAAGTTTCTTGGAGGCCATTTTTGGCTTGGGCTAAAGGGAAGTCTCTTTGTTCATCAGTGGCAGTGATAAACATTGAGCAGCCTGCCTGCCCCTGTGGGAGTGGTTACTGCCTTGAAACTGTAGTCTTATTGGCCATTTTGGGTCAATTCCAAACTCCTTGAGCTTCCTCTCTTAAAACCTGATTGCCTCATGGTTTTGGCATCTTTTCAGACTTGTTGGCTGTTGGTGAAGCACCCACCAAGAGGAGAAAACGCTGAGAGAAGAAAGGAGCCACTTTTGAGATTTTAAGTATTTTCTTCAGATTATTTTGCTAAGTTTTTCTGCATAGCCGCCTACCTTGAGCATTTTCTGGCTTGTTAAATTTGATTTCTGCATTGGTAACTGTATTTAGAACACAACCTAGGACTGTTTAATGAATTTCCTGTTTGCACGTAATTTTAGAATCCTTTTTTTCTTAAAACTTGCATTTTATCTGTCTCTTGCCTAGAACTCAAGTGTGGGGTCATTTACTGCACTGTTATAACTTGTTGATACTTGTGAACCTCTGCTATCTTTAAAAAAAAAACAAAAAAAATCTTACTTTTTTCCCACTTTTCTGAGATTTAAAAAAGTTCAGTTACAGGCTTGCAGTTCTGAACTGTTTGTAAGTTTCTTGGAGGCCATTTTTTGCTTGGGCTAAAGGGAAGTCTGTCTGTTCATCAGTGGCAGTGATAAACATTGAGCAGCCTGCCTGCCCCTGTGGGAGTGGTTACTGCCTTGAAACTGTAGTCTTATTGGCCATTTTGGGTCAATTCCAAACTCCTTGAGCTTCCTCTCTTAAAACCTGATTGCCTCATGGTTTTGGCGTCTTTTCAGACTTGTTGGCTGTTGGTGAAGCACCCACCAAGAGGAGAAAACGCTGAGAGAAGAAAGGAGCCACTTTTGAGATTTTATGTATTTTCTTCAGATTATTTTGCTAAGTTTTTCTACATAGCTGCCTACTTTGAGCATTTTCTGGCTTGTAAACTTGATTTCTGCATTGGTAACTGTATTTAGAACACAACCTAGAGCTGTTTACTGAATTTCCTGTTTGCACGTATTTCTAAAATCGTTTTTTTCTTAAAACTTGCATTTTATCTGTCTCTGGCCTAGCACTGAAGTGTGGGGTCATTTACTACACTGTTATAACTTGTTGATACTTGTGAACCTCTGCTATCTTTAAAAAAAACAAAAAACAAAAAAATCTTACTTTATTCCCACTTTTCTGAGATTTAAAAAAGTTCAGTTACAGGCTTGCTGTTCTGAACGGTTTGTAAGTTTCTTGGAGGCCATTTTTTGCTTGGGCTAAAGGGAAGTCTCTCTGTTCATCAGTGACAGTGATAAACATTGAGCAGCCTGCCTGCCCCTGTGGGAGTGGTTACTGCCTTGAAACTGTAGTTTTATTGGCCATTTTGGGTCAATTCCAAACTCCTTGAGCTTCCTCTCTTAAAACCCTCTTTTGCGCATTTTTGCGAGTTTTTGTGCATAGCGCAATAATGGGCAGCACCGCCTAATTGGGTTTAAACTATTCCTGGCTCCACAAAGTCTGCTCTTCACTTTTTCCCTTAGAACTGCTCTATCTCTCAAATTAAACACCATATTCTCATTTTAAGGCCCTTCACTGGTCCAAATAAGTAATCCTACAAGTTAGCACTATTAAACCATAAGCACTACTTACTCTTATACTCTCTACAATTACCTTGTCCCCTATTGGACCATCTTAATTCAGTTCCCTATATTACTCTAGAATGTCCAAAGGACAGTCAATGGTTTCCTCTCCAGCCCAGCTGGTGAATCTGGGAATTTTGAGGCAATGTTACATTTGTCTCATGTACACGGACAACCCTCTCCTCCTCCAAACAGGTTCAAATATATGTGAGAGATGCAACCATATAGCCAAACTGGAGGCTGAGCTCTCTCATCTCAAAACTGGTATAACCAGTCAGGAGGAGAAGGTAACCTCATACAACACAATTCCAGTATCACATAGTCCCACCACATCAGCGAACCAAACACATAAATACCCTAAAACATACTCAGAGGCTCTAAATAAAAATCTACCTAAGCAACAGAGACCTCCAAAGCAGACATCCAAGCAAACGCCACCCCAAAACAAAACACGCACAACACATAGCCCACAAAGTCAGTGTGCCAAGCAGCCACAGCCCTTAAGGCTGAATAACGCACCTGATACTCTTGTAATAGGTGACTCTATTGTCAGACACACTGACGTCCCACTCACCAGGCTGAACAAGGAGAAGGTCACAGTGAGCTGCCTGTCGGGTGCTAGGATCCGCCACATAACACAAGCACTCAGGTCACTCCAAAGCAAATACAAATATGACTCAGTCATTGTACATGCTGGTGTGAATGACCTGAGACATACCTCCCTGGACTACATGAAAAGAGACATAGAGGAGCTCTCTGATCATGTAGCCCATGCCGGTATGACCCTGACCTTGAGCAGCATCTTACCCTCACCTAGAATGATGCCACAGTACAAAGACAAAATGATCGATTTTAACAACTGGCTAAAATTTTGGTGTCATTCAAAGGGGATCCATTGTCTATCAGCCTGGGATGACATGCTCGACAAGCCACGTTGCTTCGCTAGGGACGGCTTACACCTGTCACCACTGGGCTTTCAGATACTGGCAAAGGCTCTGGCCACCCCCATAGTGCCTTTTTTAGGCAAGGCTCAAAAGTCAAACCCACCTCCATAGACAGCACAAGGTACAAGAAACTAAGGGTAATGTTGCTAAACGCCAGAAGTCTTAACCTCAAGATGCACGCACTCGAAGCTCTCCTCATTATGGAGAACATCGATATCTGTGCAGTGACAGAAACCTGGTTCAAGGCTCCAGAGAGCACCCCAGCACTACCAGGTTATACCTCATATTATGCTTTTCGGCCCCAAAACCCAGACCGAACAACAAAAGGAGGGGGAGTTTCCATATTTATCAAGGATATCTACACCTCCAGGTTAGTAGCATTGCATGAAGTATCGGAGACCATCCATGTGCAACTAACAGTGGCAAAACTGCTTTTCAGTTTATAGCATCCTACAGACCACCCTCTCAAAGTCAGGAATCCCACTCGGCTTTCCTGAAAACATTGGAGAACATGAAGATCTCTCTGAACACCATTATATTGGGTGACTTCAACTACCCAAACATAGACTGGGAGCACTGCTCAAGCCCCAGCACCTTAGCCCAAAGGTTCCTGGAAATTATAAACTCAAATGCTATGGAACAACTAGTCACGACTCCCACAAGAGGGGATAACATACTAGACCTGATCATTACCAACATGGGGACTCTATGCTCCATACCAGAAGTATATCCTTCATTGGTAAGATCAGACCATAAATTAATTTCACTGGATATCCACATCCCGACCCCACCCCAGCCCAGAAAACCACAGTGAAAAACTTCTCAAAAGTGAACTTCTCACTTCTCAAAACCGAAGTGAAATCTTTCAAGGCCCCAGGGCCAGTGGAAACTACGGCCCAAACTGCAGAATCCTATATAAACGCATTCTACGGACATCTCCAGGAATGCATGGATCAAGCTATCCCAAACAAAACCAAGATCCAATCATCCAAAGGCAGGCGTCCAGTCTGGTGGACCCCAGCCATAAATAGACTGTACAACAGAAGGAGGAAGATACTACATGATAGAGCAAAATCCCTAATAGGGAAGGCATCTCTGATCAGTACTAGCAAAAAATTACGATCCCTCATAAAATCCTCCAAGGCCAGCTTTGAGAGAAAAATTGCACAGGACACTAAAGGCAATCATAAGGCTTTTTTCAATTATGTTAGGAAACTGAGATGCAACTCCCAGACTTGTTCTGAGTTGATTCTAAATGACAAAAAATACACTGAACCCACAGACATCGCCAATATCCTGGCAGACAGGTTCAGTGCAAACTTCTCCCCCCCCCCCCAAAAAGCAAGTGTCTATCCCGGCAGGGGGCTGCCTCCCAAACATCTCTGATGCTCAGGTGAAGGCTGCCCTCTCCAAAGCAAAAAACACTGCTTCCATGGGACCAGATGGCGTCCCGGGTTCCGTCCTACATGAACTCCAAGAAGAACTAATCCCTCAAATAAAACAGCTGTACAATCTCAGCCTCACTACAGGATATGTGCCCACAGAATGGCGTACAGCAACAGTGGTCCCACTCCACAAAGGTGGAGTCTCCACGGACCCTGGAAACTATCGCCCCATAAGCCTGACTAGCTTAGTCTGCAAGGCTCTGGAGAGGATCATCATGGAGCTCATAAACAAAGACATCGGGGACCTACAGACACTAGATCCTACACAATTCGGCTTCGTCAAGGGCAGATCCTGCCTTTTGAACCTGGTTGACTTCTTTGAAACAGTCACCAAAGCCATAGATGAAGGGAAGATAGTCCACACAGCCTATCTAGACCTAGCAAAGGCATTTGACACAATACCCCATGCGGGCATCATAGATAAGCTATCCAGCTTAAATATAAACCCCTATGTCACAAGATGGGTCGCAAACTGGCTCAAAGACAGAACCCACAGAGTGAGAGTTGCTGGAGCCATGTCAGACTCGAAACCAGTCACAAGTGGTGTCCCACAAGGTTCTGTCCTGGGACCGCTCTTGTTCGGTATATACTTTTCCGAGGTACAGGCCAACGTGGGAGGACTATGGCTCACCAAGTTCGCAGATGACTGCAAACTGGGCGCCATAATCGACTCTCCAGCTGACACAAACATCCTTCAAAAAGGTCTCACAGAGACAGATAACTGGTGCCAGAGCCATGGTCTAAAGCTAAATTCCAAAAAGTGTATAGTCATACCCTTTGGCAAAAACAATGTGCCCACAAACTACCACATAGGCAGTACACCATTAAGTACAGAGAAAGTAATTAGGGATCTGGGGACCCAAGTTGATAGCAATCTCTCCTTTGACAACCACATTGCCAAAGTGGTTAGAAAGACCTTCTACATGGCCCACCTCATCATGAAAGGATTCACATCAAGATCAAGAGAGGTAATCGTGCCCCTTTATTATTTATTCATCCCTCATCAGGCACATCATAGAATACAATGCCCCTTTTGGGATGTACCTTTCCCGACACCTGCAGCAATTAGAAAGACCCCAAAAGTACCTCACCAAGAGGATCAAGGGACTCAAACAGATGCCATATGCTGCTTGGTTAAAAAAACTCCAGCTCTACTCAGTTGCATACCGCCTACTTTGAGGCGATCTATGCCTGACATATAAAGCTATGTCCAATCCAGAATTAATGGACATGCTCCACCTCAGTAAATCTAAATCCCTTAGAGCCACACGCTCGAGGGACTTGAACCTCAGCACAGAAATAAATAGGACTTGCTGGAGGGGCAGATTCATAACCCAGAGGCTCCCTTTGCTCTGGAATAGAATTCCAATTCATGTTAGGCAGAGCACCTCATTGAATCTCTTCAAGAAGAATCTTGATGAGTGGATGGGGGATCGTAGGTTTGTTCCGGGGATTACTTCCATGTCACTATTAGACAGAGGCACAGTAAACTAAACTGTAAAAAGGTCACAGTATACTCAAATCAAGGGGTGGCGTAAGCCAAACAAAATCAGGCTAGGCTTATAATTGCCCCAGGGCAGATAGCCTAGTATGAACCTATGAACCTATGAATAAAAGAAATTTCACATGTACACTCTAACAGAAACCATTGCAATAAAGCACCATCCACATGTATATTCTGGTCATAAACTTTAACCTTAAAACAATGGACATGAAGCCTTCATCCAGACACACTGGAACCGACTTGTAAAACATTAAAGAGATTCATAAAATCTTTTCAGCTTTAAAAGACACATTTGAAATACTTGGCGTGGTTTTCCTTACAGCAGATGGCAATGTTGCAACAATCTTGAAGTTCACATTTTACAGTGTTTTCTTACATTTAAAAACACAAGCCTGTATTTTACATTTATTTATACAGTTGATAGAATTATGTATCAAATTCTATTTGACTAGGCTGGAAGCCTTCGTCTGTCTTTGTCCAATCTTCACACTTACATACATGCATATAAATATTTCAGGCATGGGCATTAATGCCCTTCTAGCTTGCAAATATAAAAAAAAAACACTTGTTCCCAGGATGTTCTGAAAAATATCTAAACTAGTACTTGTTTTAATGTAATTTGGTAGTCTGTTGCATGGATCAGCTACTCTGTCAGAGAACCAATTAGTACACTTCTCATTCCTGTAGAATCCTCTACATATATTGTCAAATGATTCTCTAGTACTTTTTGATAACCCCAAACATTCCCTTAGGCAGTTGTCTCTAAATGTCCTATATACCTGAATATGTTCTCCTGTTAGATATCTTTATGAAACATTGTGCAAGTTCAGATATTTAGTCTTTCATAATAACTTACATTTTCACATCCAAGGATGCCCTTGGTATATTTCTGCTGTACTCTTTCCAGTTTACTCCAGCTTGTTTTCTTACAGGGTTTCCATATTGTTATTCTATATTCAAGTTTGGGTCTAATGTAACTAACAAACAATGACTTCATCATTTTTGATTTCCTAGACTTTATACATCTTTTTATACAACTTATAGTTCTATAACTATCCTTAACCAATTGGTTGATATGATTAGAAAAACTCATAGATGAATCTACCCATATACCCAGGTCTTTAAATGAGTCTACAGTTTCAATCACTGTGTGCTGTATTAAATATTCATGTTTTGATTTATGTCTCCCAAATCTCATATTCTTAGTTTTTGATGTATTTATCAGCATATTGTTTTCCTGTGCCTAAATGGTCAATTTAGTCAAGTTATTTTGTAGACATACCTTATCTGTAACACATGTAATCAATTTACCCAATTTCAGATTGTCTTCATATAGACTGTAGAACACATTAGTTGTTAAAGTTAGGTCTAAAAGATACAATCTAACAAGTAAGGGTCTCGGATGAGCTCTGTGGGACATCCTGACTGTAACCAAGGATTTCACCTGTCATTTGCTGTATGATACTTGCCATGTCCTATTTGTAAGCCATGCAGCTGTTCATCTTATCAAGAGTACATCAATATCTAGTTGTACTAATTTATTGATGTGTTTTGTGTATGACCCTGTCAAATGCTGAAGTTGAATCTATATAAATTATATCACTGCACAATTTTTCATTCATAGCTGTTATTATATTGTTATAGAACATCATGTTACAGGTGATAATAGATTGTTTTTCAACATAGGCATGCTGATATATGGTTTCAAGTCCCAATCTATCCAGTTCTGACAATAACTTATCCAATATTACCTTCTCCATTATTTTTCCACAACATGAAAGTAGACTTAAGGGCCTATATGACTCTGGGTTTGTCCTACTCCCCTTTCCCTTAAAGACGGGTATAATAAGTGCATGTCTCCAATCTTGAGGAATCTCCGCATATTTATATGACCTAGTGAATAATAAATATAACGGTACTGTAAGTTCTTGCTGAAGTGCTCTCAGGTCATTAGTACTTATTCTGTCTCCTCCCTGCACTTTGTTTGGATCCAGTTTGTGCAGTTTTTTCTATATAATCTAATTTGATTCCAGTATCTGGGGTTACCTGGATTTCATAAGGACAACTTATTACCCCTTTTGCGGAGCCAAAATGTTTTGCATACGATTTTGTAAATGTATCTATAATCTGTTGTGTCTGAGAATAAATTTTAGAATCTGCACACAGTTCATCAATTTATGTGACTTTACTCCTTCTGCAGCTTATGTATCTATAAAAAACTTTACTATTATGCTCAATATCTTTATATAAATTTTCTTCAAATGTTGTGCTTAGAGGTTGAGTAGTATGTTTACATGGCGGTCATGACTATCCATGGATGATAATAGCCTTGCTAATACCATCTATTTCTGCCTTCAGGAGGGCATACGACGTCAGGCATAGAATGTATTTATAGATGATGATCCAATGATCAAGGTTTGCCATAATAGAAGCTGAATATTCCATAGTTCGGAAAGCAAAGGGCAATAAGTCAATCTCACTGTTGTGTATTTCATATCTACTGATAGAAATTCAAGTCCATAGCTTAAGTGAATGTGGAGCCATTGTTTGTGGAAGGGTAAGAGTTAAAGAATGCTTAGTTCTTAACAACACAGAAGGCTATACATAAATGACTGCAGGAGGCTATACGAGTCAGAGCATAGGAACATAGCTTCAAGCCTGCATTGGTAGCCATGTGACTTTTTTCTAGTGTTATTTAGCAGCCCCTGTGATCTTTCTAGAAACATGATGTTCTTGGGTAGATACATAACAAACATTAGATTTGATAACTGATCTGATCATGGTGGAGTATACAGGAATTATATATTTTTTATCCAGATGGGATTTGTTTAGTTACATAATAGAAATAAAAGGATTTGCTGACTACTGTTGCTATGTGGGTGTTAAAGGATAGGGAAATGTCTCTGAAGGTGACAAGATCCCTACCAGCCATAACATTCTAGAGAGGGTGCTTTTTATACTGTAAGTGTCAAACTCTGATTATAAAAAAAAATGACACTGCTGCAGATCATTGCATTTAAATTATGCTCATTTTTGTTTAGCCGCAGCTGTAGTGACATGATATCAGATGCAAAGCAAATAACATCCCTTAGCTTGTTGCCGATGGACCCTAATAATATTCCAGGATAACTCCTTAATAGCAAGAAACATGAACTACTGGACTCTCTGGAATGACAATTTACCACAGCTTCTAATCATTTCATGACAAATGAAGGGAGGACTGCAACGCTTGTCTTGCTGTACAAGAGCAGGCCATCTGCAAACATGGGAACTATCAACCCATAAGCCTCCCTAGTCTGATATGTAAAGCAATAACAATCACTGCTATGTTAAATGAAGGGGTCTATATTAGAAGACCGAAGCCACATTCTTTCGAATGCATCTTGGTCGAACATAAAAGGCTGAAAATGCAAAATATTGAAGCGGCTGTTAAGTGAATTCTTTCCCTGGGAGGGGGGGTGTAATGTACTGTATAATGTAATGTCTGAAGTTGATTTTTATTTTTATTTTTTTGGTGGAACAGCTATTTTTTTTCCCTAGGAAAAAAATCGCTGTTCTGACACTTCGATATTGTAAGCTTTTGCTTATATAGGGTCGATGAATCACCGTTCGCTTTTTTAATCATTCTGTGATTTAATATAGACCCTAAATGAAGACACAGAAAAGCTTAAAACATTGGACCCAGCTTATTTTGGAGTCATCAACAGCAAATCATGACAACTCAATCAAGTGGATGTCTTTGAGAATGTCACCAAAATAATGAACAAGGACAAAATGGTTCATACCGACTACCTTGACCTGGCCATAACATTTAGTCCAATACCATGCTCGGGCATTGTAGGCAAGCTCACTAAATTAGGTATAAACCCCCTGCATCACATACTGAATAGCCAACTGGCTCAAAGATAGAATCCAAGAATTTAGAATAGGGGAGTCTACCTCTACAACAAGGGAAGTCGCTAAGTTTGTGATGGATAGTTCTAATGGTAGGCATTTGTCAAGGTCATCACAGGAACTACTATTGCCTGAATCTCCCATGTCAGAGATATGTGGAGGTAATGGCACTCCATGTGGTGTGCCTACTGCTTTTAAGTGGATGCCTGCTGGAACTTGTTCTAGGCTTGGATTATGCTGCATTATCTCATGTTTATCTGACATTATCTTATGGGGTCTATGTTAGTTCATTGAAAGACATCTCTATTGAATACCTCTCTATCGACACCAAACTATTGAAATTCACTTCTGTGATTCATGGAATTTTACCCAGGGCAATGAAATAATTGTCCCGTAGCACAACGGAACACACAATGCACTAAATCAAACCTACACAATGGGGGCTTCACCCCCACACCCCCCAATGTGGGGGCTGCTCCCCAGAAACCCTCCTAACTATATATACCAACTCTGAGATCACACTACAGTGGGGAAAAGGGCAAAGTTGTGGAGCTGGCCAACTAGTTCCTTACACTGGCAAAAATTCTACAAATCATGGAAGTAAATTTCAATGGTTTGGTGTCGATAGAGAGGTATTCAATGGTGATGTCTTTCAGTGAACTAATATAGACCCATCTTATGATTTTATGTATCAATGTATGTGGAGGGAACACCCACTTACCTGATGCCTCTCTGTCTCAGCTAATGAAAAATAATTATTGGATTGTGTCTTCTGTTCTAAAAACTTATTTTACATTTATTAAAATTCCTTGACATGCCTTTTCCACTTTCCTTATGAGCAGAGTATGATTCAACTCATGTCACCTTCTGCAGGAGGCAGTACAGTCATGTGTCCAGGGACAGATAGCTCATGTTACATGTGCTGGTGTGTCTGCTAAACATACTAAGTCCAGTATCGGGTTTGATTCACTTACTACTGCCTTCCAATTTTGTAGGCCTAGGTGATAGATTTGCTCAGCTCAGCATCTACGATGTGTTCCTGCTCATGTAAAGTATGAGACAGGTGAAACCTATGATGAGACTGTCTCATTGGTCAAGTGTTTTGGTACCTCAGTGGCAGAAAGCACATCTTCATTGCCTGAGGTCAACCAGCATTAGCTAGCATGGGTGTTGGAAGCTGGAGAAGAGTGAACACTGGACAGGTCATCGTCATTATCATAATCAACTCCATTTTGCACATTTTCTACATGGAGTCACGGTGTTGTGTCAGCTGTTGCCATCTCTCTCTACTCAATGCCGATCTCCTGTCTTCTTCAACACTCATGCCTCACTGTCACTGGTCTTCTCTTACACAGTCCATCCACCTGTTTGCTGGACACCATTCTTTCGTCTTGCTTTCTTCCTGTCTGTCCCAAATCTTCTTCACCAGACTGTCTTCTGCTTTTCTGCACATGTACCCAAACCAGTGAAATCTGTTCTTTTTCATCTTTGTGCAACTGGAGCTACTTTGACTTGTACCTTTATATCTTTATTTCTTTGCTTGCCCCACAGTGTGCATGCTACCACCCATCTCAGGCACTTCATCTTCATCATCTCTAGCTTCCTTAACTGCTCTGTCTTTACTGCCCAGGTTTCTGTACCACACAGCAGTACTGATCACATCACTCTTTTGTAAATCTTACTTTTCAGCTTCTTTGGAATTCTTCTGCCATATACTACACCTGACAGTCTGTGCCACTTGGCTGCAGCCCCTCTGATTCTAGCTTTAACTTCCTCATTCAGACTTCACCTCAAACACCTCTCCCTGACACTTGAATCTGTTAATCATTCCACTGTTTTTCCTTCTTCCTCAGTTCTCAGCTTCTTCTGATCTCCACGGTTTGCTGCCTTTACAATTGTCTCATCTGTACTTAGTTTCATCCCATGTGCCTTCAGGTTTGCATTCCATTCCCCTATCCTTTACTGAAGTTCTTGCTCAGGGTCTGCCTGTAATGCCACAATGTCTGCATGCTGCAACTTTGTTAATTTGTCCCCCTAGACTGTTTTCTAATGCAATCCATCACCATTATGAACAGCAGTGGGCTCACAGGTAAACAATGGTGCACACCCACTACCACTGGAAACCCCTGGGTGAGTCTGAACACTGTTTGTGTTGAACATGGAAAGAGAAAATATTATACATACAGTATACCAAGCATGATAAATGGGGAGAGAAAGAGGGGTGTTGTAAAATATTGGTGGCAACCCAAAATATTTTTGTGAAAAACAAGGACATTTGATAAGTAACTGAAAAAAAAAAATGTTATATTTGTGGGGAAATGGGACATGATGCAAAAATGTGAATTGAAATATTATATATGTAACAAAATTGGACATTTATGGATGGATTGCAAAAATGAAAATATTAGCAAGGAAAAAGAAAAAAGAAAGAGAAGAGAATGAACAAAGAGAAGAGATTTTAGAATTAGTAGAAATAAAAGAAAAAGTAGATGAGAAAAAACAATAAAAAGGATCGAGAATGTTCTCAAATAAGTGGTAAAGAATACATACACTAGGAAGCAATATAAAGGAAAGAAAAATAATTATATTGGTAAAAGGGTAAAAGGCAGAAAAAGAAAATTTAAAGGGATACAGACAAAAGAAAAGAAAAAAAAACAAGAAATGGATGATTGAAAAAAATATACAGCTAAACATTAGGGCTTGGTATGATGATTAAGGTGTTTTATTCACAGTGATCTCACCTTTGGGAAGGTAATTGGTTAGCCTTATGATGGCCTGTTAAGAAACCTTGCTTAGTAATTAGCTATGAACGTATGAAACCATGAATCAAAGGGAAAATTAATTTTTAGAGTGTTTTCTGTAAATGTGAATAGTATTAAGAATACAGTAGTAGGAGTTTTGCAGTGGTGTAATATATGTGATATAGATGTAATTATATTAGAGGGCACAGGATTTTTAACAAATGAAAGATTACAAACAGAGAAGCTATGGGGAGGAAAGTTAATTTGGAATTTGGGAAATGAGAAATGTTCTGGAATGGCCACATTGTATAGAAATACAGTAAAGATATTAGATGTAACAAAAGATTAACCATTGGAGATTTAAAATGGAAATAACAAGTACACAGAATTATAACATTATATGCTTATACTAACTGTAAAGAAAGGGAAAGTTTATTTCATCAGATTTTAGACTATATAGTGATAAGTATGAATGTTATAATGACAGGAGGCATTAACTGTGATTTAAGAGGCAAGCATAAAACGAAAAGAAATTATACAAGAAAAAATGTTAAAAGTTATAAAATGTGGTAAGTTACAACTTTGGGACAAAAATTTTTGTACTTACAAACCTGATACGTATAGAATTGATCTATATTATTTTATTTTCTCTGAAAGTTTAGTTATAGGAGAAGGGAAGCTAGTTGAAACAGGGTTTTCTGATCATCTTGCAATGACTAGAGATAAAAGAAAACAAAATATATAAAAATAGGCAACGGAATAAAAAAGATAAATGAGAAAGCATGGAATGAAGAGGGAAAGAGATTAGTAAAACAGTTATGGAAAGATCATATTATTATTATAACATGTTATAAAAAATTTGGTCTGAACGGTGGATGACATTTAAGGAAAAAAATTAAAACTTTTTTTTTTTACAGTGACAATATGATGTGAGAAAAGTAGAAAAAGAAAAAAAACATAAAAGAACATATAACAACATATTGGAAGATTTAGAACATAATGATTGAAAGTAATTTGGCAAAGAAAAAGAATTATATGAAAGAAATCAAGAACAAATACAGAAATTGCTATACAAGCAAATATATTTTTACAAGAAAAAAGAGTAGAAATATAGAGTTACTTAAGAAAATTAGTAAAGGAAGACGGTAGTGTAATGAGACAAATAAAAGATGTAAAAGGAGAAATAGAACTTGGGAAAAGATTATGAAAAGTGTAGTACAATATGTGTAAGAAATTAAAAGAAAAAAGACAGTGAAAAAACATAGAAAGTAAAAAAGCTAGCAGAAAAAGAGAATACAGAATTGAAAAAGAAGATTTCTTTAAATGAGCTAGATAAAGTATTTAGGAAAAGTAAATATAGATTTGGCTGCAGGCCCAGATGAAATGCACTAGGAAATATATAAAAAAATAAGGGATGTGTAAACAAACATTTTTTAAAGAATTTGAATGAATGGTTAAATGAAGGTTTTATGTATAAAAATATGTAGTGGAATACTTAAATTCATATGGAAGAAAGAAGATAGAACAGAATTAAAAACTGGAGATCAGTAGTATAGAATAATGAAGATTATAAGATCATTATGGAAATAATACAAAATAGATTTGAAACTAAAATGGAAAATATCAAGGAAGATAGCTTATACAGGGTTTTAAACAATTACTAATGATAGTTAGAGAAATTGTGGATATTGTGAACAGAAAAGAAGAAGCAAAAATTATGACAGGACACCTTAATAAGGCATTTGACACAATTGGAAATTAAATCTTGTAGGTAATAATGAAAGAATAGAAGTGAGAAATTAGGAAATTATGCATGTTAGTGTAAATAATAATAAAGTAAAATACTTGTAAATGGCTGGTTAAGTCAAGAGGTACTTATGAAGTGTGGCGTAACACACAGATGTCTAATGAGTTGTATACTCTTTACAATAGTTATGATTGAGATAATATGTGAAATAAATTGCAAAATTTAGGTGGTGGAGTATATAACACCTGAAGGGTTAAAAATTCCAGTTCTCTTAGCATATGTTGATGGCATAATTATAATTGCAAAAAAACAAAATTTGGTAAAAGAACTAATAATTTACAGAAATAAGTATCTAGAGTAATAGGGATGGCTTTAAATGAAGAGAAAAGTAAAGGGTTAGGTAATGTAGTAAACATTGGGGGTATATGTTTTACTATGAATTAAATCTCTGTGTTATGTATAAAATTTGGAAGATAGAAAATAGGTGCAGTGTCAACCAAAAACACTTGAAAATAATAAAACTAAATGTCATGGAGGGTTCACAAATGGTTTTAAACAATTAATATACCATAAAACATTGAACACTTTCATCTCCCAAAACAGACTTCATCAGGATAATTATAAACCAATGCAAAGGAATCATATAGTATTTAAGAACAGTTTTAATTGGCTGTAATTAATAAATCAATTGAAACTGTTCTTTTCACATTTTTCTGGCTTAAAGAACCCAGGTATATGAGACAGTTAGTGCATAGAAAACTTAAATCTTGTTACAAACAAGGCACACACATAATGTGTGCATATGCAAACAACATTATAATTGTAAATAATGGTTAAATAACCTATAATTTATTAGCTTTGTACTAAATAAACACACATTGTCATTTAAACCGGGGGGGGGGGTGTATTGCACCAAATCTAAGTTGCCACTTCATTTCCCTCATATTTAAAAAGCTTCTCCAATCCCCCCCTCCTTTGGGTCCAACCAATTTTTTTTCCAGGATACCAAAGTAAAACTTCTTAAATCCTTGACATACAATAGAATGTTTGAAAAAAGCACCATTTTCATTTTTGTTGGCAATGTCGTATGTGTGTTCATATATATATATATATATATATATATATATATATATATATATATATATATATATATATATATATCTGTGTGTGTGTGTGTGTGTGTGTGTGTGTATTTAAGGCATGCTCAGCCTCGCCAACAAAAAATGCTAAACATTCTACACAGTAAGCAAGATGTACCACTCTTGAGGTGGTACAATTGCTATCCTGAAGTGATATTCTGCTATTCTTAGTATTACCGAGTGTTAAGGTCTGGTTCCTAGTGATGTAAGTACACTGTTTACATCACCCACATCTCATAGTTCCTTTAATTGCCATTGGAACTGTCCATATTTGTTCTCCATTAATCTTTAGAAATTAGGAGCTGTTTTAGTAATAAAAGTGGGTTGATTCCTTACCAACTGATATATTTCAGAGTTAGTCTTAAAAATGCACCAATTTCTTTTAATGATCTCTTTGATTTCCCTGGAGAACTTGTCATGTTCCACTACCAATGCACTTTCATATTTATGTTCCATGTTGTTGGTGGATACAGTGAGTGTAATGCCTAGAAGTGGTTTCTGTTTTTCCTCCTCATTGTACACTTCTAATAACATGGTATCTAGAATAAGACGAGGGTACCACCATTGCTGAAAACATTTCCCTTAACTTTGCTAACTCGAGCCACAAGTCATCCTTCAGGGAGGTTATATGTGCCACCCTAATGGCTTGTCATTTCACTAAGCTCTTTTTTTGCCAAATAGGGTGCTTGCAGGTGAAGTGTAGATAAGAGCTGCAAAAAGTTTCTTTCCTAAAAAAAAATTTGCAACAAAAAAAAAAAACGTTTATCAAACGTTTATCTTTACTTTATAAATCTGTGACTGAACCCCACTCAAAACACTACCCCTAGATACTGCTGTGGATTATTTCAATACCACCTTCCTTGACACACTAAACAAACTAGCCCCATGTAGAACTACTAGAGTGAAATCAAACTTCTCTCCTTGGCTAACAAAAGATACTAAAAAAAATCACTCCAACTAAGAGACAAAGCCTGGACACTGTGACACACCAACAAAAATCATGTTAACCAAGAACACTATAGACAACTTCAAAATAAAGCCAAAACCCAGGTCAAACTAGACAAAAAAAAACATACTAAAACTTTGGTCCATCATAAATAAACTCCTTCAACCTGGAAAATCCTCTACTCCTACCCCATAAACTACTAACAATAATGACAGCATAGCTGCACATTACAAACACCATACACTCATTTACTAAGATACAGTGCAAAACACCTCCAACTATCCCAACTATACTCAAGGTTGCCTGTGACACCTTCTCTTTTAAACCTGCATGAACTTATACCATAAAACAATTATTCTCTAAACTAAAAGTCACAACCTTTTCAGCTGATAACCTGCCATCAGAATTCCTAAAACTAGCATCAGATGCCATCTCCTACCCTGCCTCTATTTTCATTAACCACTCTGTATCTGAATAATACATTCATGTAATCTGGAAAATATCTTACATAATCCCTCTGTGCAGAGGTGGGCACTGTACTGAGTTCTCCAATTACAGACCCATAGCAATGTTACCTCCCCTAGCCAAAGCCTTAGAAAAATGCAGTCATATCTACCTCTAAAACTACCTACTATCTAATAATCTGCTTTCTAACAGACAGCATGTTTTCCACCAAAATCATAGTACCACAACTGCCCATCTCAGTTTTACCAGTTCCATCAGCCAGCATAGAAATGATGGGAATGTTGTATTCTTCGTCTTCTTGGACCTATCCAAAGCTTTCAAAATTGTCGTTATCAGAAACTCCTTAATGAGGTATTCATTCTAAAACTCTGTCATTGCTTGAATGATTCCATAGTTACTTAACTAACCAACAAAAAGCTGTCAAATGGCAACAATATTTCTCATCTCTCTTACCTGTTACCATGGGGTCCCCAAGGCTCAATTCCAGATGCTCTGCTTTTCAGTATCTTTACCAACAGGCTCCTTACAGCTACTTCGATAGCCTCCATTGTCCAATATGCTGATGACTTTACTGCCATCTGTGCTGCGCCTCCCTTAAAGAATTTGAAATGAGGAAGCAACAGTTCTTCTTAGCTGTTGAAGTCAGATTATCATATTCACAACTGATTCTGAATCCATCTAAAACTAAACTCATGCTCTTTCACCCAACTAAATCATGTGACCCCATAACTCCATTACAACTATATTCTTCCAATAACACCATAATATCAACCGTAGCCTAAACAAAACTGCTAGGTGTGATAATAGACAATAACATGACATTTGATACAGATCTATCCCCCTTTATAAAAAAGACACAAATAAAACTAGGTGCTTTGTACAGACTCAAAACTTTCTTTACTAACACCACAAGACGGGGAATTGCCAGAACTCACCTACTATCCAACCTGCTATATACCTCCCCTACCTTCACCACTCTAAAGAAAACTGATTTGATTAAACTGGAAACCTGCTCCAATCAAATTGCTAAATTCACCACTAACTCTCCTCACAGTTCTCATCACTGCTCTGCCTTACAAAAACTCAGCTGGCTAGAATAATCCTATTACCTAACCTACAGTCAACTCATTACTGCCCACAGACTGGTACACCATCCTGAAAAAACTCCTGCTCTCCAACAATTGCTCCAACCCCACACTAACACTCAACTCCTCTGATTCTCGAATAAATTCTTACTACAGATATACAAATCCAACAATGCCACTGGGGACTTTACTCGAATTATGTCCCCAAAATTTGGACTACTATTCCACAGCCTATTATAACTACTGCTGACTTAACTCAATTCAAAAACCTTCTTAGGATCTTTCTCAATAACAAATGGCTTTGCCCACCCACTAGTCCTGACTAAATCTTATTGCCGTGATCAGTAGCTAGCCAGACTACTTTTCTACCCTTCTGTGTCCATCATATGTAACTAAACTTATTGACTAACTGCTTTCCTCCTGTTACATACCTCACCCTTCTTTTGCATTTAATATCGCCATTAATTTCTCTTCCCTCACTATTCTCCTACTAATAATTATCACCATATCTTTAAATTAACTTTTCTCCCTCTTCCCTATAATTCGGTCTCCTACAAGTGCATATTAACTCTTTTCATCTCACACAGTTCCATATTTTTAGCACAACTTCTCTCACTCTATGTTAGATGTCTTTCCTCCTGCTTTGTTGTCTCCTCTCCTCTTACCTCATATCCCTGTTCAACTAGTTTTACTAATTAACTCTTGGCCTGCTGACTAAGTCCACCTGTCCTCTGGACTTTCCTTGTCCTTCTCTTACTACTACTCTTAATCTGTACTATCGCTTTATTAAGATTTGTTTATTGGTGAAAAATGAAACACAAATCTGATGTCTGTATGTAATATTGCTGCACAGTTTAAACTATTGGTTGTTAATGTATACAATGCTGTAGTAATGTTTAACGTTTTGCCTATTGCTTTTCTTTATCAAACACTAGTATGTGTATATATATATATATATATATATATATTTTTTTTTTTTTTTATGTAATTCAATGCAACTGTTTTCCTGTATGTATGCAATTTTGTAATTATCTATGTCATTTTGTTATTTGCCTCTGGAGCTTTTCTCCCCAGGCATCTGCTGAAAAAGGCCTCTGTCCCAGTTGAACTTTCAATGCAAATAAATGTTAAGTAGGTTCATAGGTTCATAGGTTGGTACTAGGCTACTGGCCCTAGGGTCTATACAAGCCTAGCCATAACAATTCCCTGGCTATTTCTTCCCACATTATTTACGTCCCTGGACCCCTATCTAACAGGGCGACTGACATGATCCCGGGGGTGAATTTACTTTCTCCCATCCAATTGTCAAGGTTCCTTTTGAAGAGGACCAAAGAGGTGCTCTGCTTGACATGTATGGGCAGTCTATTCCAGAGTCTGGGGAGTCTCTGGGTCTGGAAATTATCCCTCCAGCATGTTTTGTTTATTGTGATGACAAGGTTTAGATCCCTGGAGCGTGTGGCTCTGAGGGATTGAGATTTCTTTTAAGTATAGTATGTCGAACAGCTCTGGGTTTGACTTGGCCTGAGTAGACAAAATGCGACAGAGTATAGCTGGAGTTTTTTCAGGCGGACAGCATAGGGCATCTGCTTTAGGCCAGTGATTCTTTTAGTGAGGTATTTCTGCAGCCTTTCCAGCTGTTGCAGATGTCTTGAGAGGTACATACCAAATGGATCATTGTATTCTATAATGGGTCTAATGAAGGATGAGTACTGTGGGACAATCACCTCCTTTGTTTGGATGAAAAGTCCTTAGTGATGAGGTGTACCACATAGAAGGATTTCCTGACTGTTATGGCGATGTGGTTATCGAAGGTGAGACCTCTGTCCACCGGTGTCCCTAAGTCCCTTATCACATTTTCAGTGTTTAGAGTACTGCCACCTTTGTGGTAATTCATGGGTACATGTTTTTTTCCCAAAGGAGATAACTATACATTTCTTGGCATTGATGTTGAGCCCATGGCTCTGGCACCAAGCATCTGTTTCGGTAAGGCCCTTTTGTAGAGTATCCAAATCATTTGGGGATTCAATAATGGCTCCCAGTTTTCAGTCATCTACAAACTTTGTTAGCCAGAGTCCCTTAGTGTTGGCCTGCACTTCAGAGAAGTAGATGCCAAACAAGAGCGGTCCCAGGACTGAACCCTGAGGTACTTCACTTGTCACTTGTCTGGAGCTGGATTTGGAGTCAGCTACTTTTACAGTGTGGGTTCTGTCAGTAAGCCAGTTGGCAACCCATCGAGTGACATAGGGATTAATGCCCAGCGTAGTAAGTTTATCTATGATTCCAGAGTGGGAGATGGTGTCAAAGGCATTTGCGAGGTCCAGATAGGCTGTGTGGACTGCCTTACCCTCATCCACGGCTCTAGAGATTGATTCAAAGAAGGCAGTCAGGTTCAGGAGACAGGATCAGCCCTTCATGAAACCAAACTGAGTGGGGTCCAGTGTTTGAAGGTTGCCAATGTCTTTGTTTATAAGTTCCATGATAATACATTCCATGGCCTTGCAAATCAGGCTCGTCAGACAGATGGGGCTCTAGTTCCCGGGATCCAAGGTGGATTCCCCCTTGTGGAGTGGGATAACTGTAGCTGTGCGCCACTCAGTGGGCATGAAGCCTGAGGTGAGGCTATGGTAAAACATGACACTTAGGTGAGGTGCCAGTTCATTTTGTAATTCATGTAATACACAGCCCGGGATGTCATCTGGTCCCATGGATGCTGTATTCTTAGTTTTGGAAAGTGCGTTTTTTACCTGTGTAGCCATTATTACTGGAATATGGCAAACATCCAGTATTGAAATGGGCCGTTTAGGGGGTTGGGGGGGTGAAGTTGGCACTGAATTGGTCTGCCAGGATATTGGCAATATCCTTGGGATCAGTATATTTAATGCCATTCTGTTGTAGCTCAGAGCAGATCTGAACATTGCCATTTAGATTCTTGACATAGCTATAGAATACCCTGTGGTTGTCTTTGGAATCTTTAGCAATTTTATTTTCATAACTAGCTTTGGAGGATTTTATGAGGTACCTCAGCTTCTTACTGAGGCTGGTAAATAATACATATTTTTACCCATCAGTTTTTAAACCAACCAAGGAGTAACTATTGCCAATGCAATTATCATACTTAGACTGATATAAGAAAGAAACAATGATACAGCTTGACAGCTATGCAGTGAAAATTTTAGTCAGTGAGCCTGATTATAAAAAACTTTCTCTTCAAGTAAATGAATAACTTAGGAATAAATCTGATTTCTAGTACACTAGATTAAGTCACTTATAAGTCTTTTGAAATCTGGATTAACATGTTCAACAAATTTTTACTGGTTATAAATAACATCAATGCAATGACAAATTGACAAATTATCTAGCCTTCTTCTTCTTTTGGCTTTTCCCGGTTAGGGGTCGCCACAGTGGATCGTCTGTCCGCTCATGACTGGCAGTGGAGTTTTACAATTCGAATTGCCAGCCCGGTGCCCAACCTTCCACAGAAGGCACAAACACGCACACACTCACACTTAGGGCCAATTTAGAGTGTCCAATCGACCTACTGCATGTCTTTTGGATGTGGGAGGAAACCAGAGCATCCGGTGGAAACCCACACGACCACAGGGAGGACATGAAGACTTCGAACAGAAGGCACCCCAGTTGAGAATCAAACTGGAGAACCTCTTGCTGTGAGGCAGCAATGCTAACCGCTGCATCACCTGGCCACCCATCTAGCCTATTACAGTTAAAAATTAAAAGTTTAGTAGAATGTAAGAGAGAGAGTGACAGAGATGATGAATGAGAGAAAAAAAAGAAAACAAAAAAATGCATTTGTGTATTTTCATATTTTCATTTTGATATAAATATGATAAAAAAGAAGACGCTGATGGCTGAATTCTCCAAAAAGGCCTTTACTAGTGCAAAACACAAGCGCTTTCACAAACGAGCTTCTTCAGGTGTACATCAAGCACTACAGAAACACACCCTTTATACTAACACATATAATCACCTGATCAAAGTTCATGTAACTAAAACCATAAAACCAAAAAATATATGTAATAGCTGTTTAAATACATATATAAAATACATTCATACTAAAAAGTGTATAAGCACATTTAATACATATGAAAAACATTATACTAATTCACAAAAAATTTTATACTAACTAACAAAAAAATGTTTATCTCTTCTTTCAATCTAGGTCTTAAAGGGATACATTCATTAAGCCTCAGTACTCCTCAACTTTATAATCCATGTAGCTTCCAAATTTTCAGTCCTGTTACAGACATCACCTTGTCTAAGGCTCTCATGAAGTAAACCAATGACTCTAAAGCTAAAGACATGAGATATATCTGTACCAGCTACATGCTTGGCAAGTGCATTCGTGTTACTACCTTTCCTGATGTTATAAACATGTTCCCTAATGTTCTCTAAGGTGTCTGTCTGTCTTGCCAATATAAAACTTTGCACAAACCCTGCAGCTAGCCAGATAAACAACATGTCTGCTGTCACATGTTGCTGAAACCCGAAAAGTGTAGTCCTTGCCCTGGTCTGGATGGTGGAATGACAGACAACTATCTATATAACTACACCAACTACATGATCCACATTGGATAGTACCAGTATATTCTCCATCCAGCCTAACTTCCTTGGGATAACACAATCTCCTCCTAATAGATTTATCATTCCTATAACTAATTCTCGGTGCAGGGTTTGTGCAAAGTTTTATATTGGCAAGACAGACAGACACCTTAGAGAACACATTAGGGAACATGTTTATTACATCAGGAAAGGTAGTAACATGAGAGCCTTAGACAAGGTGATGTCTGTAACAGGACTGAAAATTTGGAAGCTACATGGATTATAAAGTTGAGGAGTACTGAGGGGCACGGGCTTAATGAATGTATCCCTTTAAGACCTAGATTGAAAAGGAGGCCATTGAAGAGATAAACATTTTTTTGTTAGTTAGTATAAAATTTTTTGTGAATTAGTATAATGTTTTTCATATGTATTAAATGTGCTTATACACTTTTTAGTATGAATGTATTTTATATATGTATTTAAACAGCTATTACATATATTTTTTGGTTTTATGGTTTTAGTTACAAGAACTTTGATCAGGTGATTATATGTGTTAGTATAAAGGGTGTGTTTCTGTAGTGCTTGATGTACACCTGAAGAAGCTTGTTTGTGAAAGCGCTTGTGTTTTGCACTAGTAAAGGCCTTTTTGGAGAATTCCGCCATCAGCGTCTTCTTTTTTATCATATGGACTTTATTTTCAGAGACGTTTTGGTGTGTATATGCTAGCAGTTTGCTGTTTTATCTTACTTTGATATAAATATGCAAAATCCAGAGCATATGACTGTAGATAAAATTACAAGTTAGTTAATGATCTAAGTATTTTTTAAAGACAAGCAGTCTGTGTATTGATTTGATGCTTCTAAAATGTTATTCCTTCGTGATGGACAAGTTTAATGAACATTTTTTTTATTATTAATGGTTAAGTGATACAATAAGCTGTGATATTTCAGTGCCTCAGAAGGTAGCACAGTCAACTTTTGTGTTATAAGATCAAAAGACTGTGTGTTCTATTCTCATAAAAGGTGCTTGGATTCTGTACCATAAGGGGAATTCTGAACTCTTCAGTGTGCTGTCCTCCAGATGAGATATTAAACTGATGTCCCATCTTCTTGACTTAGCTGTAGCTGAGATGGTTGTTAAAGATTCTTATGACAATCATTATAATTCCCAGTGCCCTTTTTAAATAACCCCTAAATAGTATGAATACCATTTGGGGTTTTCCCTGACAAAGGGCCTCTGGCCTAGTGTGACTAACATGGTTAAAAGAACATAAATAAGTAAAAATAAATTCAGTGTCCCTTAGATTATAGGGTTGCTGTTTAGTTAACAACTCATTTGGAAGAGGGGGCATATGTCCTTCACTGGGTAGGTTGAAAGTCACAGTATTTAACAACATGGGGGCTTCTGCTGCAACTAGCAACCATTTACCTTAGTTTCTTTCATATTGATTGACAAGTGGCTTATTCTAGGTTTGTTTTCTGTTCGCATTAGTCATGTATTATCTCTCGTATATTACAATTGTATAGCAGTGAAATAAGAGGTAGCCAATATTCAAGTCTATTGAGAAGTACATTAACAGCAATAACCTACCTTGCTTCAGTAAGAAGTAAATTAGAACTTTGAGCTGGTCAAGGAATGTATTGATCTGAGCTTCTGAATGGCTGAAAAGGAAGTGTTATTCCTAGGTATCTCTGACGAATGTGAAAAGCAGCATGCACTGCAACAGTGTTTGCAATGGCATGGTCACCTTTTAACATTTGTGAAGTCGCAAAATGCATGTAAGCGGGTTTTTTGTAGTATTAATTTTCAAATTATTAGTACTTAACCAACTTCAAATTTGATAAATGCCCTTACAGAAGCAAATAACTCTCAATTAGTTTGAGGAAGGATACAGAGTTACGTAAGCCTACAAGTCGGGAGGATGATGAAGGAAATTTGAAGGAAGAGGAAAAATGGTGGGTTTAAATCAAAGGATCGTGGACTAACAGAATAGTCTGCCAAGTAATAAGGAAGAGTAGAAAAGTAAATATTTTTTGAAATAGCTTATTTTTTTCCTTTTTGGGGTGCGTGTTATCACATATAAGTTACCTTCTTTCTTCAGTCGGACATACACACACACACACACACACACACACACACACACACACACACACACACACACACACACACACACACCTTTTGCAAGAAAGCCATGAACTTAGGCAACTGCTACAATATCTTTTGATAAGATTTTCCTATTTTTTTCTTGTACTAATACGTCCACATGCCTACGCATAATGCAAACAAAAATAAGGATTCAAGATGTAATAAATGTGTACAATTTGTATTGGATAATGTTATGAAGGATGAAAAGTGGGGGGATTGAAAACAAGTTTAGTAAAAATAAATTAAATGGCAACTGTGTTTAGGGTCCTATATTTTTAGGGCTAAATGAGGTTGTCAGCATAAAGCCAGAGTTCAGAAAAAAAGTAAGAGCAATAATGCCTAGACAATGGAATGTTTATAATGAACTTTAATCACTTATGCAGCCATATTTATATTTATATTTATATTTATATTTATATTTATATTTATATTTATATTTATATTCATGTAAAGTTTGATGTTTGGTTGCAAATCATTATAGGTTGATTTCAAGTCTTGTACCTCACTGAATGTGCATTTAAGTAACTGTAACTACAGAGATGATAATCTGTAGAAGTTCTGCAATAGAAAGGAATGAACATATTTTTCTTCATTTATTTGTTTTATTGTTTGTATGTATTAGTAAATTTCCAAATAAAATTACAGCAGATAGTATTGTGTTCCAAGACCTTATAGAACCATTTAATAAGACAGGCTTAGGAGTAAGTGAAAATTCAATGGCACACAATGAGGGTTTATTACATGATTTGGACAATGATTTGTAGTAATATCATGGACACATCCTTTTGTTCCATTTATGGTGACTATGATACTGTACTTGATCAGGTATGTAAGAAAAGAAATAACTTTAAGGACAAGGAAAATTAAGAAGCTCCAGCATGACAGTCTAGAACATTCTGAAGGAACTGAAACAGTATGTTCTTACCTCATAAATACAAAAAACTGGTCTTAATTAAAATGGTACTTCAAACAGCATTACTTCTGTTAACTTGTGGCTCATAATAATGACACCTGCCAGATTTCTGATAATCCTGTGGATGTTACTCCTAACCTTTTTACCCCACAACCAGTCAGAGGTGATTGGGTGGGACAGAATACAACAGTTTAAAGCAGTCTGTGTTGAGTGGTATAAACCAACAGTCCAAGAGGTGGACGATGTCACGAGGAAAGACATATTAGAATCCAGACCAGGGGAGGAGCTCTGGATGGAGGAGTCTTAGGAAAAGGTTCTAGATTCAAGCAATAAGAAGTTAGATGGCATGGGCAGTTTAGAAAATCCTGAATGTGGACAACACTGACATCAATTTGGTTACATTTCCATTGACAGATTTACAAAAGAACATGCTCTTTTATGATTTCAATGTTGTTCTTTCGACACGTGTTTCATTTGGATGGATATGTACTAACTTGAGACTATTTGTGGGTAAATTAAATTTAAATTTTATTTGTAAAGAAATGTATAAGGTTTTAGGACAACAATTTGAACTTCTTAAAAGAAGTGCAGTTTTCAAAACAATCTGCTTCCTAGTAATACACTGTTTTTTTTCAGAAATTGTGTAAACATGATATTTTCACCTGTTTAGAAGAAAAATTAAAATATCTATTTTCTAATCTTACAGCTTTAGAAAGGCATGCATGAAATTATTTATAGTAAGCAGTGGATTTATGGTTTATAAAATCAGATAAAGGTAATAATATTCTTTTAGTGAAAGAATCTGACTGCAAGTCAGAAATTAAGGATTAATTAAATGATATTTGTAATTATAGAGTCATAAGTATAAATGGACTCAGCAGGGCTTATAGGAAGTTAAATTCTCCTCTTTTAAAACTTTTAGGAAAATATACAATGTTTTATATGTGAACTATCCAAGGTTAGTTTATTTTTTATTGGGCTACCAAAAACCCATTAGAATAATTCTAAACCTCCATTACTTGATATAGTGGCGGAGAGAGGAAGTAGGACAGAATCCAAAGGTATATTTCTGAATCAGAAAATTCAAAGAATGTCTTCCTAAAGTTCCATCCTGTATCAAAGATTTATGGGAAGCTTTGGAATTGTTGGCTAGAATTAATACAGGAAATATTGATTTAGATTTTTTTTTTTTTGCTAGAGCAGATATAGTATGTTCATTATACTAATATTCCTAATAGAAAAAGAATGGAGATGATTATGAATGATTTGGAAGAATATTCTTCCTTTTCTAATTCAACTATTAACAGTCTATGTATCTTAAGATTTAAAGATAAGTAAGAGGAATAACAATATGTATTCCAATGGTGTAGTTGTTTGCTATTTAGTATTTGGTCAGTGAAGGAACTTTTTAATGTGTAATCCCTTCTTCCAAAAACGTATAATTTTCTACACTAATTTTACAGATTATTTATGTTTTCTAGTTAAAGAGATAGAGTTGATTTTGATACTTGATATGACAGATGCTACTATTGATTTTTGAAGTTTACAAGGCATGCTCATGAAAAATAAATGAATTATCCTCATTTGATTATTTATAGGTATGTTGGGCATTGGGCTTCCAGAATTTTTAGGAAAGATACCTTCACTAATCAATATTTACATTTTTCTAGTGCCCATCATTTTTTATGAAAAAGAATGTAGTGAAGGCACATATAATGTGAACTGCAAATTATCATCTGATGATTTGATTTAAGAAAATGCAATTAAAAAACAGACATATATTACCCACATGTATTGGTGGATTTAGTTACATAATACATTTATGATTTTTAGAAAGAAATGTTACCAGTTCTGACTAATTTAGACAAGGTGACAATGATACTTGAAGTCATATTCATTTTGACAAAGTGTTATGCATTACTTATTCCTTGAATGTTAAAGTGTCTTACAAATATTGTATGAAAACTGGAAGATACTTTTTGGTAACAATGACTTTAGTCACTGGGTAGGGGCTACTGCAAAGAAAGTGCACAGAAAAGATGTAACATGAAAACATTACTGTAGAGGAGAAAGGGTTAGAATATCAAGGTAATGTCTGAAAAATGTGGCGCCTTCTTTTGTGGGACATGCAGCCAATGGAGATTAAGTAACAACAGTTCATTTTTTAGGTCTGGGAATGGTAATATTATTATTTATTTATTTATTTATTTGACATTTGTTGACTGGGAAGTCCTACTGATCTAATGCCCTTTTTCAGCAGAGGTCCGAGGAGGAAAAGCTCCACAGTACAAACTAACTAAGAAAAAATTGAAAAATTGATGTAAAATGCAGTAAAATATATACAATAAAATAATTAAGCAAATGTCCATAGCATTTATGGATTTAAAAAAACATTTTCATGTTACTTTAATGGTCTTATTTATTTGGTTACTTTTGTTTCTTGCAAAAATAAGAACTTTAGTTGAATGGATATATTACCACAATTCTGATATTAAACATAAGGTACAAATAATATATTAGCAAAGCATAGCATCAGTTGTAATAACTTCAAAAAGTTTATTTTTTTAGTAGTTGAACAATCTGTAATGGGGGTAGCCATGGTGGTACAGCGGTTAGCATTGCCGTCTCACAGTAAGAGGTTCTCCAGTTCAATCCTTGGCTGGGGTGCCTTCTGTGTGGAGTCCGTATGTCCTCTCTGTGGTTGTGTGGGTTTCCTCTGGGTGCTCCAGTTTCCTCCTACATCCCAAAGACATGCTTTAGGTGAATTGGATACTCTAAATTGGCCCTAGGTGTGAGTGTGTGCACATGTGTACCTTCTGTGGAAGTTTGGGCTGGCAAATCGACACCGTAAAACTCCACTGCCAATCATAAGTGAAGAGGTGATTCACTGTGGCAACTCCTAACCAGGAAAAGCCGAAAGGAGAAGAAGAACAATCTGTAATGGAATTGAGATTTTAATGATTTTCTTGAGTTAAGAGAATTATATTGTTAGTTTAAGATGAGACTAAAGTTTTTACCAGGTTTAAATTATGTTGTTTTTAAAATAGCATTTTACCTCAAATGAGCTTATTTTATTTGTGCTATGCTGATTTTGCAATGATGTGACTAACACTTTTGTAAGTGGTATTTAACTTTTGTAATATGGTGTCTCTGATGACATTCACTTATTAAAAATGAATGAAAGCACTGAATAGAGTGATCAGTGTTTCTACAACAGTTTGACTTTGTTGAGATGTTGTTTAAATGCTGATTGCCCATTTTAGTCTATTTTGACCCGATAAACTATAACATTAAACATCGTATCAGACCTGACTCCTAAAAATTTGACTTTGTTAAGGGTCAGTCAGGTTTAATTAGCTGGGGGCATGGTTATGCTGTCCATACAACATACCTTAACCTCACAAAAGTATTTGAAACCATGCCATATGCTAACATTATTAACAGGCTACATGTACTCCAAATTGATCTTTATGTAATTGGGTAGATAGTGAGTTAGCTGAGAGATGGAAACCATGCAGTGAGGGTGGCATGTACATCTTGAGACAGCATACAGGTAACCAATTAAATCTCTCTGAAATCTGTATTAGATCCTTTACATATATGTCTCTGATCCTGAAATGAAAAAAAAAAAAAAAAAAAGAAATAGGATGATTAGCTAACCAAGTATGCAGATAATTGTAAACTGAGTGCTATCCTCAAATCCCCTTCTGACATGCAGAAACTACAAACTTGATAAAAACTGCTGTATAGAAAATGGTCTAAAATTAAATCCTTAAAAGAAGAATATCATTGCATTTGGTAAATGTAAGCACAATCATTGAGAAAGTGACATTTGTAAAAAAGGGATACGAATTAAGCCAATATAATCTTTGCCAAATGTATAAACTTTATTATAATGAAAAAAGAACATCTTGTACATCCTCCTCCACATTACAGCATAGCCTATTACACTGTCTTTCCTGCAAAATGTTATATTTCATAAAGTCCTGCAAAACATCTTGCAATGTCTTGCCATTCTAAATGTGAGGCTGCATTATCTGTCTATGATGAGTACCTTTTAACTGTAAAACACATTGAGAAATATATTTATCCTGTATGACAGCATAAATAATTTTCTTTGAGGTTGCAGAGTTTTGTATATAATGCCTCACAAACATTCTGATTTGGAACTCCATTGATCCAGGCAATGTAAAGTACATAATCTTTTCCCCTGGAGGCCCACATCCCAAATTTCTTTGGCAGCAAAATACCCAAAAAAAGGATGCTCTCTATATCTGTTATGAACTAATTAAAAAGGATAGTTTTAAAACCAAACCTCATATTTAGGCACATTGTAAAGGATATTTCTTTTAATGGAAAGAATCCTAAATCCCCATATAAAGGTCAAAACATCTTCTCCTGTACTATATTAATTAAATGCACTGCAATAAAATAACTTGCTAACCCCAGAGTACAGTTAATTAGTAACATATGGCATAAGATAGAATATCATTGCAGTCTGACACTAATAAGCTTTCCAAAAAACAGTCCTAAGGTGGTAATTTCCTGTATAGTAAACTTAATATCTGAGATATTCCTATTTCTGATAAGTATGTCTTCTTACAGAATACTCTTCACAATCATAAAAGAATGAATAAATCATATGTTATCCCTAGTTACTATAATAAGGTGATCACCATAATTAAAAAATGAGAGTCTAGCATACAATGGGGTATTGTCCACAGACCACCAGCCAGCAATTGAGAATTCCCTTTTGATATCAAAACATTCATAACTAAAGTGAAGAGAAAGTTGCTTAGTAGACAGCTTTGCCCGATCCCCCACCCCAGTCATCTAACTAGGAGAAAATGCCCAAGCATTAATCACTGTAAGAGCATAAAAGTTATAATAACTTGTGTGATGATCTGAGGTATTGCCAGGCATGCCAGGAGAAGTAGGCAGCATTTGTGTAACATATGCCAGCACAGCTAGCTGGAATTTTGTAAAGTATTATATGTCATTTGTATGTCAAACTGATTTGTACAGATGCATGTGTTAAAATGTATTTGTAAAGTTGTTAATCTTAATAGATGTAGTGCATCCTGACTGTATTGTAACATAATTAAATGTGTATGTTTTAACAGAGGATACTGGAAGAGAAGAGGTTAATCTCAGTCCAGCTAACCTTGAAAAATAATTGAAATTAAATTAGACCATAAAGATTGTATCTTACAATTTTGGTTGCAGACAGAGACAAAATGTCTGTGAAGCCAAGTATTAGGAAGCCTTCTTTATTGTCTCTAGCAGGGAACTAATAGCTATTCTGGAAGGGTAGAGGTCTGAAATAGTTTTATGACTTCCAAGACCTGTAGCAGATCTTAACAAGGCTGTGTATGTGTGTGTGTGTGTGTGTGTGTGTGTGTGTGTGTGTGTGTGTGTGTGTGTGTGTGTGTGTGTGTGTGTGTGTGTGTGTGTGACAACTGTGTGATAAATCCTGATAGCTTCTAACAATTGGGGGTGGTGGTTGCATGGGAACCAGAAGTCAGATGACCAGATGTATGTGATGTCATTCTATACAGAAATAATGTTTTACTATTAGAGGAGACTGAAGTCTCAGGAGCAGTCTATTTCTTGGACCTGATGTAGGAGCTGTTTAATAATCTGCCTACCATTGAAGATTAATGAGATATATCTTGTTTCATGATTGTGTTATATATTTAAAAGTTGTATCTATGTAAAGATATACGATGTCTGCAAAATGAGGATTGTAATAGTGTCAGACACAGAATTGGAAATAAGAAGACAGGTTTAATTTTTATGTGGCTTGTAATTAAACTTAATTCCAGTTATTTCTGCTGTATTTCAATACTCAAATCCGAATAAGGGAAATGTGTGTGTGTTACCTATTTTAAATAAACACACACACTCTTTTCAACTTATCTGTCTTTACCATTTCATGTCCATTTGATGGAAGTACTAATGATGGTATCTAGTCTATGTCTGATACACTCATACACACACAAAATTAAACAGTCCACAATTCAATCAAAAGAGTATTGAAAGCACCTGTGTTATCTCCTCATGTTGTGAGGCTTTGATCTGACTTTGTGCTGGGAAATTGATGGTATTTGGAGGATAAACTTATAATAGTTGAATTTTGAGAAATGTTTCATATATATATTTATCTGTTACATGCTGACTAGAGTTTTTTAGTATATGTTCTTTATTTTATAAGTTATAATAAAAAAGTACAGTATAGTAGACCTTGTAGTAAAAAAGAAGACGCTTCATTTTTAGAGACCTTTTGGTGTGTATATGCTAGCAGTTGCTGTTTCTATTTTATCACAGTATAGTAGACATTTAATTTTAGTTTTATGTTCTTTTCAAAAGCTAATACACATTATCATTAAGAAAATAAATAGTAAAGGAGAGGTAAGTGGAAATGAGGATAAGTTTATAATTAGAAGAAGTAAATATACATTTAATTTTGTGTATGCTAAGAGTTACTAATAATTTTATGTATGTTACGAGTTACTAAAAAGTTAATCTCCTATAACAAGTTAATTAATAAATATAAATATAAGATAGAGTCAAGTAATATTTTTGGTTAAATACTTTTGTAGCATATTTTGAGTGGTGCCTTTTAATAACTCAATTCTCATTTGTCTTAATGTCATCAGTTGCTAGTGCTGATAATGTATTAACTACATTTATACAATAATGCAATTTTCTCTTATGTTTGCTAGTGTTGTGTCATCTTATAATTATCATAGTTACTTCTGATTTGATATAGCTCATCTTGGCATAGTTATTCAGTTATGTCAGTTAATCTGATAGATCTTTTCTTCTTCTATTGGACAAGAAATTTTGATAATTCTATGTTTGATGTTAAAGTTCTACATTTTCATTGTATTAGAGTTTCACTTATTAATCTTATAATTCCTTTTATTATTACGCCTGAATTCCTATTGCATGTTTCCTAGTTATAAGTAATCTTATAGTACTCATAACTATTACTTATATATATATATATATATATATATATATATATATATATATGTATATATATATATATATATATATATATATATATATATATTTAACTTTACTATCATTGAACATTAACTGTTTAAAAATTCCAAGGAAAGATCTAACTTGTTAAGGTATATAAATAATAATAAAACACAAGTGGTTTTCCCTTCAAGAAACTCATTTCAAAATAATGGAAAAGGATATTTAGAATCCTTGTGATTTCATAACTCTTGCACACTCTTCTTATAAAGCCAAGAGAAGAGCAGTCATGGTACTATCAAGAAAACCATGGTTAATCCATAAATAATCTATAAACATAATGATCAAAAATGCTCTTTGCCCTTGCTATTTTGAGTTTTAATAACAGATTATGGACCCTAGTTAATATCTAGAGGTTTCCAGGTATAGGGACGAATGTTGTAAAAAGCATGTTGACCTCATAACTAATACTTATAAAGGTAATTTAATATTAGGGGAAGCTCTCAATTGCATTCTGAAAAATTCAGACACCACTAACAAAAGATTATTAAGACTTACTCACACAGCTAAGATCCTTAAAAATGTATTGATTCTTTCAATTTACTCGATACATTTAAAATGAAGGTTGCTAAGTCATTGCTTTTTTTCTCATTGGGACCATAAATCTGTCACCCAAACAATAATAGATATAATTTTGGTTTCCCAGAACATGAGTACTAAAATTTCACATGTTATAACTTCATGTACTATATCTGATCATGATGCCCTTATCTTTAAATTTCAAACTGACCTTAGAAGATTATACATTTCAATTAGAGTTCCAGCTTACATAACTAAAATTAAAGATATCAAACCATGGTTAATATTGAAATTAATTTTTTTCTTGAAACAAATAATACCCCAGATGTCAATACAGTTATGATTTCAGACTCCTTGAAAACTTATATTTATGATCGAACTTTTACTTGGTATAAGAATAAAATTAAAGACTGGGATTCAGAACTATAAAATGTCCAGTCTAAACTTTTATTAGCTAAGACTAAACTTTCCAAAAATAATTTGATTATAAAAGAAATAGAAGAACTAAACAAGCAATATCTTGACATTATAACCCATAAATCAAGTTTGGCAATGAAAAGATTAAAAATGAACTCTTATCCTTTATCACAAAAACATACGCTTACTTTATCAATGAGGATTAAGATGCACTGAAGAATTAATAATATAACAAAAATAAGCCATGAAGGTACTTAAGAGAATATGTCTGATATTGGAGATATTCTCAATGCCTTTAAATATCAATATTCTTCTTATAATTAATAAATCAGATATATTCTTCCAATTTAAATCTAGTATCTCGTAATATTAAGATAATGCCAATAAAATTACATACTAAGCTTCAAAAACAAATTTCATATAAAGAAATTACAGACAAAATTAAAATAAGTTAAAGCAAATAAAGCATAATATAAATTTATAACCTCTTTCCTTCTTATATAATTTCTTTCTTCCACAAAACCTTCCTTGAATTTCAACTACAAAGAATGATTCCTCCCTCTGGGAGATACTCATTCATCACCCCTATTCTAAAAGAGAATAAAGACCCTCAGTTTTGTAGCTCTTGCAGACCTATTACTCTTCTAAATAACAATTATAAGATTGTCATGTCTGTCATGACTGATAGGATAAAAGAACTCTTAACTTATATAATTTATCATGATCAAACAGGTTTTGTGTATAATCAACATACTCTTTATAATATTAGATTGATTTTAACCCTTATTGTTGTCTTAAAAGGGAAAATGAAGAAGCCTTGATAATTGGTTTAGATATTGAATAGGCATTTGATTAATTAAATTGGGATTATTTATTTAAAGTACTAAGATTATTTGTTTTCCCCACTATATTTATTTCTCTTCTGAAAAATATCTATAGTAACAACTTACCTGATGTTAAAATAGGTCTGTTTATTTCAAAATTCATTTCTGTAAGTAAAGGTACCAATGAAGGCTACTCTCTAGCCACAATCCTTTTTGCTCTAGGTATTGAAATCTTTGTTATCCTAATATGTAATAATCCAATGATTACTAGTTCATAGGTTCATAGGTTCATACTAGGCTATCTGCCCTGGGGCATTTATAAGCCTAGCCCGATTGTGTTTGGCTTACGCCACCCCTTGATTTGAGTATACTGTTCCCTTTTTAAAGTTTAGTTTACTGTGCCTCTGTCTAATAGTGACACGGAAGTAATCCCCGGGACAAACCTACGATCCCCCATCCACTCATCAAGATTCTTCTTGAAAAGAGTCAGTGAGGTGCTCTGCCTAACATGAATTGGAATTGTATTCCAGAGCGAAGGGAGCCTCTGGGTTATGAATCTGTCCCTCCAGCATGTTCTATTTATTTCTGTGCTAAGGTTCAAGTCCCTCGAGCACGTGGCTCTAAGGGATTTAGATGTACTGAGGTGGAGCATGTCCATTAATTCTGGGTTGGACATAGCTTTATATGTCAGGCATAGATCGCCTCAAAGTAGGCAGTATGCAACTGAGTAGAGCTGGAGTTTTTTTAACCGAGCAGCATATGGCATCTGTTTGAGTCCCTTGATCCTCCTGGTGAGGTACTTTTGGGGTCTTTCTATTTGCTGCAGGTGTCGGGTAAGGTACATCCCAAAGGGGGCATTGTATTCTATGACGGGCCTGATGAGGGATGAATAAAGGGGCACGATTACCTCTCTTGATCTAGATGTGAATCCTTTCATGATGAGGTGGGCTATGTAGAAGGTCTTTCTAACCACTTTGGCAATGTGGTTGTCAAAGGAGAGATTGCTATCAACTTGGGTCCCCAGATCCCTAATTACTTTCTCTGTACTTAATGGGTTACCACCTATGTGGTAATTTGTGGGCACATTGTTTTTGCCAAAGGGTATGACTATACACTTTTTGGCATTTAGCTTTAGACCATGGCTCTGGCACCAGTTATCCATCTCTGCGAGACCTTTTTGAAGGATGTTTGTGTCAGCTGGCTAGTCGATTATGGCGCCCAGTTTGCTGTCATCTGCGAACTTTGTGAGCCATAGTCCTCCCACGTTGGCCTGTACCTCAGAAAAGTAAATACTGAACAAGAGAGGTCCCAGGACAGAACCTTGTGGGATGCCACTTGTGACCGGTTTAGAGTCTGACATGGCTCCAGCAACTCTGACTCTGTGGGTTCTGTCTTTGAGCCAGTTTGCGACCCATCTTGTGACATAGGGGTATATTTAGGCTGGATAGCTTATCTATGATGCCCGAGTGGGGTATTGTGTCAAATGCCTTTGCGAGGTCCAGATAGGCTGTGTGGACTACCTTCCCTTCATCTATGGCCTTGGTGACTGTTTCGAAGAAGTCAACCAGGTTCAAAAGGCAGGATCTGCCCTTGACGAAGCCAAATTGGGTAGGATCTAGTGTCTGTAGGTCCCCAATGTCTTTGTTTATGAGTTCCATGATGATCCTCTCCATAGCCTTGCAGACTAGGCTAGTCAGGCTTATGGGGCGATAGTTTCCAGGGTCCGTAGAGGCGCCACCTTTGTGGAGTGGGACCACTGTTGTTTTGATGTATATAATCAATATTCTTCCAATAGTATGTTATTCTGTGATTATAATTTACTAACATTACCTACTTCAAAAGTAACACTCTCAGAACTGGAATCTTGAATACAGGTGTTTCAATCTACTTTGGGTCTTAAATTTAATCAATCAAAATCCAAATCCTTATTTTTAAACAAAAAGAAAAAAGCACAAATTCATAAAAATCACATTATTGGAAAACAAACAGTTTCCCTTGACTATCTGGGCATAAATTTGTTTGGCTCTGTAACAGGTAATTATAATAATATCATAAAGTTAATGCAAAATACAATAAACAAATGGAATAAAATTTTTATTTCCTTTGAAGACAGACTTCAACTAATAAAAAAAATTCTTCTACCTAAAATTCTATATATAGCTCAAGCTCTGTCTACCTTTCCAGAAAAAACATTTTATTAATTATATAAATACATTTTATAAAATTATTATGGTTTCCTAATAGAAAGAGAATAGCTTTTCTAAAGCATATTGGACCTTGGGATGAAGGAAGGATCAATTTTCCAGAAATTGAAATTTGTATCAAAGCTTCAATATTCAAAATCTTCTTGAATTGGGTGGATCCACATTATATTTCATATGGAAGTACTTATATTTAATTATTTTAGAAAATGACAATAATCCCTCAGCTAATTTTTCCTTTCAGGATCAGTCTAATAAATTCTGCCACTTTCTTTGTTATATTATGTAATATAATATTTCTATACCTACAACATTTAATTTTATAAATGTATTCAAGAATTTAAAAATATATATATTCTTGCAAATATTGATACTAAAATTTGGTTTGAGGTTATAACTCATTTTAGCATCACAGCCTTTTTTTGATAAAGTTCATAAGAATGCATTTAGCCCTTGGGATACTAAAAGTTTTAGATGTTGGCAACAATGTATCAAAGATCTAAGAGCTAAAGAAATTCATCAACGAATAAAAGATTTTGACTCAGGTACTAGGAGTGGTTATTACTCCAAAGTGTAATAGCTCATTCCCATGATCTTTGTAGTACCGTTAGTACCTCATGCTTTAAAAAAAAAACTAAATTGATAAACTATTTTTATGAACTTATCTATAGCAATTTTCAAATTGTAAATCTAACCTCAAAATTATATAAAAATCTTAATAAAATATAAGACACAACCTCAAGAAAAGTATTGGAATCATATTACCATGGATCATTTTACTTGTTTATCCTATGAGAATAAACCTTAACTTTAATCTTCAATCAAACTTACATCTTGGTCACAATATTAGAGTATATTTACCTGGAAGTTTTTGTATACAGCATTTCTGACTCCAAACAAGCACGCTAAACTTGATAAAACCAATAATATTTCCTGTTGGAGGTGTAAATATGAATGCAAAGCTGATTGAACATATATGGTTTATAGTTGCTCTCTGTTAAAACAATTTTCTAATGATCTAGATGATTTTTAAAAGCTTTGGTTTCTGATTCCTTTTCATTATCAAAATCCTTAATTTTATTTAATGTTAATGATGGACTTGCTTTAAATCAGGATAATTTATTTTTACTTTGGACTATACTAGCTCTTGCAAGAAAAAGCATAATGAGAAAATGGAAATAATCTGCTGCACCATATTTTGGTGACTTTTTATCTTTCCTAGAAGAAACACCTCATAAGGAAACCAAAATTTAAAAAAAAAATGAGAATTCACACTAAGCCTTTCATCAATAATCCTTGGAAGAAAGTGTTATCTCTCATTAGCACTTTTCAGCTGGATCGTGACTCTTCATAATGGGAAATAAAATGTGTCTTTTATTTTTTCATTTATTCATCTAGGACTGTCATGCTTTAAATCTTTTTTAGGCTTCTGTATGTAATGTAAATTGTTTATGTTGGTTAAATAATAATTACTACTAGCCATTATTTTATAACTATGCATTATTTATTATCTTGATAGAACAAATGTTTTTAATAAAAGTATTTGGCTAAAAGGCATATATATATATATATATATATATATATATATATATATATATATATATATATATATATATATTGCTTATCAGTTATATCCTTCTAAAAAGTATAACTGTTACTATTGTCTAACAATAGCCAACACTCTGTTCATCTCTTCTGCTGTTATTGTGATCCTAAAATCCTCACATGGAAGTCCATTGGCTTGAATAAATTGCATTAACTTTACTACACAATATAGTCAAATATTGTTGAACTATTTCCATTAAACTTTTTTTTGGTTATTGTTGAAGTTTGTTGCCTGTTCGTGATGTAAACAATCACTAAAATTATCTTTAAGATGTAAAGTCCTACAAAAAGAACAAAAAGACTTCCTACTTTCTACCCTGTAGAATATATTTCTCAGTTTTAAATAGATATATTTCTGATGTTGCAACAGGTGTTAGCCTGTAGTGAGTATTTGCATGCCTTTCTGTAATAAAAAATGGTCTCATTTTTTATGGGTAATTTTTCATACAGTAAGTACTTAGTTGTATTTTTAGATTTAAAGTCCGAACACCAATCAGTAATAGTGCTGTAAACATTTTTCATTGTAAGCTGTTGCACACACAGTGTACTAACTCAGGTCTTCCAAGATTCTGATTGACATCAATTAACAGTTAAATACATAAGCATTTTCCATATCTGATCTTTTTAAGTGGTTACAGCAAAAGTGTTCCAGATCACAACTATGATCAGTACAACTAAGTGTGTTCATTTTTGGAAAATTAAAGTAAATCAGAAAAGACGACATGATCAACTTTTTTAGAGATCGTCTGCAACATGTAATGGATATTTGTCAACCAGTCTGCAAAACTTCAATATGTAGGAGGTCCGTACACAAATTAGAATTCTTCAGAAGTGTTTCCTCTTTGCCCCATTGGTTATGGTTAAATTCACTAAAACGAATAAATAGAGTAACCAGAAAAATTGACTGTAACCTCTCAAAAGGAAGGCATCCATCTGTGATCATAAAATACACTAGCAAAAAAACACTACAAATCTATATGAGAAATCATGAATTGCAATATGCACAACTAAGTCTAAACCTGTTTTAATATTCTAAACATCCTTAACAGATAAATGATTATTTTTATAAAGAAAAATTATACTAAAACACATCTCTACTGAAAAAAACACAAATTACTATCCCACCTTAAAAAAGTAAACTGTTGTTGCCTTTTAAGCTGAATATTAGTGATATTGTAAAAATAACCAAATGCCTAATATCCCCAGTATACTGTTGATATTACAAAGTAAAACTAAATGCTAACCATTACTTGTCAGTTATTTTTTCCCCTACAATGAATGATTTTCAATTTCTCTTTTGCAGGTTTGATTTTCCACTGCTAGCTTCCCTAGTGCCACTTAACACTGTGTGATCAGCTACATCATCACTTTCATCACCAAAATAAGTGTAAGATCCCTTCATGCAATCCACAGACACCTGGTCACCTGTGTCTTATATGGGGGCATCTTGTTCCCCATTCTAGTCACCCATCTGTAGTCTGTTTATACTTTTTATCCTCTTTAATAGGTGCTTTACCTGTACTGACAGAATAAATAAGTTACTTAGAAATACTAAAAACAGAAGTATGACACTCAAACACGCTATGTGAAAAAACACATTCTGAAGAGCCATGCATTCCCAATGTGTACTCTTTTGCACTCATAAATGGTACAAAGTTTACTGATGCTATCAGCTATTTAATACCAAGAGTCACCACAGAACAAAACGCTTTGGACTGGCCTGAGTACTGTAAGAGCTTCCATTGGACATTTACAACACATTTACAAGGGGGTCATTATCTATATTTGTAGGAATCCAGGCAATCAACCTCTAGTCCATATATTTAAAGCATCAACACTCTTAGAAATGTAGAAAACATATATATATATATATATATATATATATATATATATAGATATATATATATATATATATATATATATATGTGTGTGTGTGTGTGTGTGTGTGTGTGTGTGTGTGTGTGTGTGTGTGTGTGTGTGTGTGTGTGTGTGTGTGTGTGTGTGTGTGTGTGTGTAGCACAACAGCTAGGTGCAGAAGGCCATGTGTTCTAATCCTACACCAGATGGATAGATTGCTGTCATAGGTTCATAGGTTCATACTAGGCTATCTGCCCTGGGGCAATTATAATCCTAGCCCGATTCTGTATGGCTTACGCCACCCCTTGATTTGAGTATACTGTGCCCTTTTTAAGGTTTAGTTTACTGTGCCTCTGTCTAATAGTGACATGGGAGTAATCCCTGGGACAAACCTATGATCCCCCATCCACTTACCGAGATTCTTCTTGAAGAGATTCAGTGAGGTGCTCTGCCTCACATGAACTGGAATTCTATTCCAGGGCGAAGGGAGCCTCTGGATTATGAACCTGTCCCTCCAGCAAGTTCTATTTATTTCTGTGCTGAGGTTCAAGTCCCTCGAGCGTGTGGCTCTAAGGAATTTAGATTTACTGAGGTGGAGCATGTCCATTAATTCTGGATTTGACATAGCTTTGCATGTCAGGCATAGATCGCCTCGAAGTAGGCTGTATGCAACTGAGTAGAGCTGGAGTTTTTTTAACCGAGCAGCATATGGCATCTGTTTGAGACCCTTGATCCTCTTGGTGAGATACTTTTGGGGTCTTTCTAATTGCTGCAGGTGTCGGGTAAGGTACATCCCAAAAGGGGCATTGTATTCTATGACGGGCCTGATGAGGGATGAATAAAGGGACACGATTACCTCTCTTGATCTAGATGTGAAACCCTTCGTGATGAGGTGGGCTATGTAGAAGGTCTTTCTAACCACTTTGGCAATGTGGTTTTCAAAGGAGAGATTGCTATCAACTTGGGTCCCCAGGTCCCTAATAACTTTCTCTGTACTTAATGGGTTTCCACCTATGTGGTAATTTGTGGGCACATTTTTTTTGCCAAAGGGTATGACTATACATTTTTTGGCATTTAGCTTTAAACCATGGCGCTGGCACCAGTTATCTGTCTCTGTGAGACCTTTTTGAAGGATGTTTGTGTCAGCTGGAGAGTTGATTATGGCGCCCAGTTTGCAGTCGTCTGCGAACTTGGTGAGCCATAGTCCTCCACGTTGCCTGTACCTCGGAAAAGTATATACCGAACAAGAGTGGTCCCAGGACAGAACCCTGTGGGATGCCACTTGTGACCGGTTTCGAGTCTGACATGGCTCCAGCAACTCTCACTCTGTGGGTTCTGTCTTTGAGCCAGTTTGCGACCCATTTTGTGACATAGGAGTTTATATTAAAGCTGGATAGCTTATCTATGATGCCCGAGTGGGGTATTGTGTCAAATGCCTTTGCAAGGTCCAGATAGGCTGTGTGGACTACCTTCCCTTCATCTATGGTTTTGGTGACTGTTTCAAAGAAATCAACCAGGTTCAAAAGGCAGGATCTGCCCTTGACAAAGCCGAACTGGGTAGGATCTAGTGTCTGTAGGTCCCCAATGTCTTTGTTTATGAGCTCCATGATGATCCTCTCCATAGCCTTGCAGACTAAGCTAGTCAGGCTTATGGGGCGATAGTTTCCAAGGTCCGTAGAGGCTCCACCTTTGTGGAGTGGGACCACTGTTGCTGTACGCCATTCTGTGGGCACATATCCTGTAGTGAGGCTGAGATTGTATAGCTGTTTTATTTGAGGGATTAGTTCCTCTTGTAGTTCATGTAGGGCGCAACCTGGGATGCCATCTGGTCCCATGGAAGCAGTGTTTTTTGCTTTGGGGGGGGCAGCCTTCACCTGAGCATCTGAGATGTTTGGGAGGCAGCCCTCTGCCGGGATAGATACTTGCTCTTTTGGGGGAGGGGTGGAGAAGTTTGCACTGAACCTGTCTGCCAGGATATTGGCGATGTCTGTGGGTTCAGTGTATTTTTTGTCATTTAGAATCAACTCAGAACAAGTCTGGGAGTTGCATCCCAGGTTTCTAACATAACTGAAAAAAGCCTTATGATTGTCTTTGGTGTCCTGTGCAATTTTTCTCTCGAAGCTGGCCTTGGAGGATTTTATGAGGGATCGTAATTTTTTGCTAGTACTGATCAGAGATGCCTTCCCTATTAGGGATTTTGCTCTATCATGTAGTAGCTTCCTCCTTTTGTTGTACAGTTTATTTATGGCAGGGGTCCACCAGACTGGACGCCTGCCTTTGGATAATTGGGTCTTGGTTTTGTTTGGGATATCATGATCCATGCATTCCTGGAGATGTCCGTAGAATGCATTTATATAGGATTCTGCAGTTTGGGCTGTAGTTTCCACTGGCCCTGAGGCCTTGAAGGATTCCACTTCAGTTTTGAGAAGTGAGAAGCTCGCTTTTGAGAAGTTTTTCACTGTGGTTTTCTGGGCTGGGGGTGGGGTCGGGATGTGGACATCCATGGTCTGATCTTACCAATGAGGGATATACTTCTGGTGTGGAGCATAGAGTCCACATGTTGGTAATGATCAGGTCTAGTATGTTGTCCCCTCTTGTGGGAGTGGTGACTAGTTGTTTCATAGCATTTGAGTTTATAATTTCCAGGAATCTTTGGGCTAAGGTGCTGGGGCTTGAGTAGTGCACCCAGTCAATGTTTGGGTAGTTGAAGTCACCCAATATAATGGTGTTCGGAGAGATCATGTTCTCCAATGTTTTCAGGAAAGCCGAATGGGATTCCTGACTTTGAGAGGGTGGTCTGTAGGATGCTATAAACTGAAAAGCAGTCTTGCCCACTGTTAGTTGCACATGGATGGTCTCCGATACTTCATGCAATGCCACTAACCTGGAGGTGTGGATATCCTTGATAAATATGGAAACTCCCCTTCCTTTTGTGGTTCGGTCCGGGTTTTGGGGCCGAAAAGCATGATACGAGGTATAGCCTGGTAGTGCTGGTGTGCTCTCTGGAGCCTTGAACCAGGCTTCTGTCACTGCACAGATATCGATGTTCTCCATACTGAGGAGAGCTTCGAGTGCATGCATCTTGAGGTTAAGACTTCTGGCGTTTAGCAGCATTACCCTTAGTTTCTTGTTCCTTGTGCTGTCTTTGGGGGTGGGTTTGACTTTTGAGCCTTGCCTAAAAAAGGCACTATGGGGGTGACAAGAGCCTTTGCCAATATCCGAAAGCCCAGTGGTGACAGGTGCAAGCTGTCCCTAGCGAAGTAACGTGGCTTATCGAGCATGTCATCCCAGGCTGACAGACACTGTACCCCCTTTGAATGACACCAAAATTTTAGCCAATACTGTCAGTACAGTATAAGGGGGTGCTGTACTCTGGAGCATGCCTTCCTTCTGATGACACATGAAACTGAGGCTCAATCTGCCTGAATTGGAGATAGCTCAGGTAAATGTAAAAGATCCCATGACCTATTGAAAAGAGTAGTGGAAGTTACCCAATGCCCTGGCCAAATTTCCCCTTGCAGTATAAATACCATCTCAGATCTCCTCGGAAATGTAGGATACTAACCTACTGGGACTAATCTGGTCAACAAAGGAATAAATAAAAAAATTATATATAGATATAGATATATATATATATATATATATATATATATATATATATATATATAGATAGATAGATAGATTTTATTTTGTTTTTGTGAAGAAACAAAAAAAGAACAGCCAGGTTTGGCAGGAATATTGGCTGTAATTATGCTAGTGCTTTGTATTAGAATAACAGCCTCTGCTATTTTTAAGTGCCCCTTCTATAATAAGAAATAAAAAGAGTAGGAAGACTTCTCTAGGTACTGGTCAAATTTCCCGTTGTATAAATGACTCTTCCATCAGTCTCCTGAGAAGAGGCCACAAGTCTAAAATACATAAATAAATAATCAAATAAATAAAATATGCCTCTCTCTCTCTTTCTACATATATATATATATATATATATATATATATATATGAATATATATATATATATATATATATATATATATATATATATATATATATATATATATATGTATATATATATATATATATATATATATATATATATATATATATATATACAACGGGCCTATATCACGAAATCGAACTTCCAAAAATGTCGAACACCATAAGTTCAAATTTGGAAGATCGAATTCGGATAACATCGACACTTCAAAACAGCAAATTTGTTTCCCAGGGAAAAAAATTTGCTGTTCCGAAAAACACACACATAACACAATCACACCAAACACCTTCAAAACCTACAGTAAACCTAACATACACCACTATCTATGCACTATCCTTAACCCAACCCTAATCCTAAAGTCTGTCACTACTGCACACTTACCTGACCCGCACCCTAACCCTAAAGTACATCACTGCTGCACACTTACCTAACCCGCGCCCTAACCCTTAAGTCCGTCACTACCGCACACTTACCTGATCCGCGCCCTAACCCTAACGTCCGTCACTACTGCACACTTACCTGACACGCTCCCTAACCGTAAAGTCCGTCACTACCCATTCGTACACTTACCTTGACCCGGTCCGAAAATGCTGAAGCCGCAGAAACGGCCAACTGAATTGTTTCCCTAAGAAAGAATTTGGGTTTCTGCGGCTTCGACATTCTCAACTTTCAAACTACCAAGTTCGACCTTCCGGTATTCGCCGTTCACAACATTCGATTTCATGATATAGAACCATATAAAACTATATCTATCTCTACATAT
>NC_056726.1:1157882942-1157957942 GCF_019279795.1 Protopterus annectens | reverse complement strand
CACAACTATCTATATTGTCCTCGACAAATATTACTATTGTCACTCTATTATTTGACACATTTATATTTTTCAGAACTAAGCTATTGCTAGTTGATGTTCCATTTCTAAGAAACTTGGTAGCACCATTCGTCTATACATCCATGTTTGAATTTGATTTGCTGTTCTGTTTATAGCTGTACTTGTATATTTGTCTTTTGTCCTGGGTCAAGGCCAGAAAGAGTCCATGTGTATCAGTTCACGTCTGGGTTAATTAATAAATATATATCCCTAATGGAATATTTTGGACTAGAAGAACAAAATAATTATGGGATATATATTTATCCAAGATAATTAGCTGCATTTTTCAAAGTCCTCCCAGTGGAACAGATTTCTTTATAAATGCATTTCAAGCTTCATCTTAAGTCACGACATAATTATGCACCCATTATTTCTTGCTGTTATTTTAGACTGTTTTTCTCCTGAATTGAAAGCTTCTTTTGTCCCTCTCTAGAGTCTGTTTAAGGATTTATTTTAAGGTATGCCTTTTATATATAATTTGTACACAGTCTGCCAACATGTGATAAACATCATGAAGAAAAAACAAGAAAGCTTGTTTTTCTGGATTACAAGTGACAAAACGCTGTTTAATGCTGCTTCTTTTAATATAGCAATTTCTGCGTTTTATTTTTGGCGAGATTAAAATGTGAAGTATCACTCTTCAAGATACGCATATTGTAAAAAATACTTTGATGGACATTTATAGTAATGGAATAAAATTATTTTTGATAGAAATTGCTACAGTAATCTAGCTATTGCTTTCGGCCATCACAATCTATTCCTTAGACCACTCTGTCTCTCATATCTGTACTGGGTTTCATTGCACTTTACCAATGCACTGGATACATAGTATGCAAGAGGTCAGGAGTGACCCACTTCTTGCATTCGTAAAGCAATAATATATAGATAAACATTTTACCCAAAAGTATGGTCACAATTCTTCCCACCCCAGACTATGCAGTTCAGCATTTAGTTCTGTTCCTTTATCATGGATCAATAAATAACATAATTTTGCTTACAATAAAGCAACTGCTAGACATGCATTTCATCCTTAAAGCTTACAAGGAATGAGGAGGGAGGGTTTGAGCAGTGCATTCATTGAAAAGGTTATCTAGTGCAAATAAGTGTTGTCAGTGAAGGTAACTTGCGGAATTCCAGTTTTTGTGACATAAAATTCAGTTTGTCAATTGGACCATGGTGCTAAATAGGTCCTTATGTTGCTCAGTACATACTGAAAGCTATAAGAGAGTAAATGCATCAATGTATTTATGTTCTCAGAAAACTACTTCTAACTGTAATCATGATTAGGAATCAACAGAGTCTGAATTCTGCTAACAAAAACCCATAATGGGTAATGGTGGGAGGTGCTGAGGAGATGCAAAGCAAGATGTCCACTTACGAGAGCAGCATACGAAGGTAAAGATTTGGGTAAAGGAGAAGGGCCACATGATGATGAAGTTTGTCTCAACATGAAGAATAAGGGAGTTTTAAGACGAGAACAAAGTATTAATACAAGTATCTACAGGGGAAGAAGCATGTGCAACTAGCTGGAAACAGAGAGGGAGAGTGCTATGGAGTTTCGAACACATGGAGATGGGAAAGCAAACTGTGTGTTAAAACATAACCGACACAACACAAGAGAGTGTAAGGCAGAAGTAGGAAAATAAATATTTCAGATTTGATAAGAAGAGAGACTGGGAAATATACACTACCTCAAACTAACAGTCACAATGCTTCCTGGACTTTAAGTCCACAGAGGTTCTTACTAAAAGATTACAAATGTCAAATGTCCTATGCAGACTGTCTCAAGGTCTTATCCCTGTATTCTGTCTCCTACAGGCTGCTGAGGGGAGATGCAAGCCTGGGATACAGGGCATTGCCAGACCCTCTTCTGATGAACCTCCTGCATATCCACAAAACAAACAGCACCTGAATTACCCATTCTAAAGACTTAAACCTTGCCTGTGATATAAATAGGACCTGCTGGAGAGACAGGTATGTATCCCAGAGACTACCCCATCTCTGGAACAGGCTCTATATCCATGTGAAGCAGAGTTCCCCCCAAAACAATTGAAATGTAACTTGGGCAGTTGGATGTGGAACAGGAAATTCATCCCAGGCTTGGTACCTATGTCTCTAATAGACACAGGCAACCTGTAAATGGTTCATCTCCCAGGCTCCTGCTTACACTTATCAAGGGTACACGAACCTGTCAGAGATTTGCGATGCATGGCTAGGCTTAAAAAGGCCCTTGTAGTCATTAGCGTAGCAAACACTTATGAACCTATGAAGAAACACCCTGTAACAGATAGTACATACTTAAACCAGAGGATCAAATATACTGTATTTGGTACTCACCAACATGGAAGAGCATTGACTGTGTCATGTCCTTTCTAGTGAGGTCTGATCACAAATCTGTACCATTTGAAGTAAAAATCAACACAGAAAAAATGGCTAAAACAGTACTAGTTAGGAACTATTTATAGGCAAACTACATCCTATTACGTGACAGTCAAAATTCAAGGCTCATCCCAGCCCAAAGGCCTATCAGAACTATTCAGAGTCCTTACACAAACATGTGAATGGTTGCATAGAGACTGATATACCTACCAGAAAATAAGGCATAATTAACACCAAGAACAAACCCAAATGATGGAATCCTCTACTAAACATGGTATATAATAAAAGAAAAAAACTCATGGCCAAAATAGGAAGAATAACTCCCTTAAAGGCAAGTGCTCTCTTATACTATTAAACAAAAAACTAAGGTCTAATTAAGTCCAACAAGGCCAACCTGAGATCAGGGTAACCTTGCAGCCTAAGGACAATCAGAAGGCCTTCTTCAGCTATGTCTGGAGCCTTACACGTAACGCACACCAGTGTGTAGCAGTGGTGGTGAATGGTACCACTTCACTGGTCAGGGTGACATAGCCAATCTACTGACTGATAAATTCAGCTCAAACTTCACCCCACTCTACCCCTCAGCTCCATCAGGTGAAATCTCTTCCAACATACTTCTCCCAACTACCGTCAGGGACAAAATGCTGACAGCACTTGCTAAAGCCAAGAACACCGCATCTGTGGGTCCCAACAACATCCCCAGTTACCTACTGAGCAGTCTATAACATGACCTATCATGACAACTTGTGGCACTCTTTAGCTACAGCCTTAAAACAGGCTATGTTATAAGTGAATGGAGGACCACAACAGTCATTCTCCTCCACAAGAGCGGACCATTAGCCAACCCAGGCAACTACAATCCCATCAGTCTAATAAGCCTAATATTCAAAGGCATGGTAACCTACCTTGACCTGGTTAAGGCATTTGATACAAAACCCCATGCAGGCATTGTCGACAAGCTCTCTGTGCTAGGTGGATATCTTTGCATAACTCTCTGGATTACTGGCTGGCTCACAGACAGGATCCAAGAAGTCAGGATCAGTGAGACCAGCTTCACAAACAGAATAGTCATCAGTGAAGTACTCCTGACTGTGCTGGGCCTGCTCCTGTTTGGCATCTACTTCTTGGAATTCAAGGCTAATGTTGAAAGCCTCTGGCTCACCAAGTTCACAGATGACAATAAATCAGGAGATATTATGGATTCCCCCAAGACAGCAACATATTGTAAGTGGCATAAAACAGACAAACAAATGGTACCAAAACCATGGCCTAAACCTTAGCACCAAAAAATGCATTAGAATGTCCTTTTGGAAACTGTCACCCTAATTTAATTACTCCATGATAAAACACACCTAAGTGTCAACCCAGTATTAAGGGATTCAGGTACACATGTTGACAGCAATCTGGCCTTTGGCCAACATGTAGCTAAGATAAGAAAATCATTCTACGTCACTAAAACTATAGGCAAGGGTATGGCACCAATATCCAAGGAAGTTATAGTACCACTCTACTTGTCCTTTACTAGACCTATAATTGAATACAGTACCCCCTTTGACATGAATCTATCCAGACACTTGCAACATTTGGAATGTCCACAAAGGTTTCTAAGCCATAGAATGCAGGGCATGAATATTCTGTCTTACACTGATTACCTAAAGGCTCTGTCTCTGTATTCAGTCTCCTACAAGTTACTGAGAGGGATCTTTTCCTGGCTTACAGGGCTTCATCAGACCCAGCCCTGATGAATCTGTTGCCTATGTACAAAACAAGCATCAATAGAAATACTAGATCCAGGGACCTTATCTTCCCCTGTGACATAAACTGAAAATGCTGGAGAGACAGTTATGTGTCCTAAAGCATCCCCACACTATGGAATAGGCTCCCCATCCATGTAAAACTGAGTTCATCCCTGACCGTATTGATATTAATCTTTGACAATTGTATGCAAAATTGTAAATTTATCCCCAGTATAGTCTGCATGACTCTTATGGCTAGAGGTCATTAATAAGAAAAGTGTTACCCTAAATAACACCCTCCACACAAATCCTTAGCTACCTCTCTATTGTCATGTTCACCCATTATAGCACCCATGATGCTTGGGACCCAAATGATTTGGGATGTGTGGCTAGGCTAGGTAAGGGCCCTAGTGGTCATTTACCTAGTAACAGCCTATGGGCATATGGACCTATGAACCAATAAAAGCGACTACAGAGATGGTTCTGCATGGACAGAGGCTCAGTAAGAAGAAGCAGTAAAAGTGAGTCCAAAGAAGCCCAAAACACACAATTACTACAGGGATCTAGCTAAATATAGAAATAAATATAACAAAGTTAATTTAATGTGGTGGGGAAGTAGAAGAAAGAACTGAGAAATTTTGGCTTTGGAAGTGGTACAAAGACCAGTCTACACATATAGAACAAAGTACTATAAAATGGTGCAATTATTCGCTAGCTCTGCTATAAAGCAAAGTTAGGAGCAGGAAGGAGGCTAAGACAGTAAAACAAATGCTCAAATACAGTGTTATATTAAAGAAACTACTTGCCATTGTGGCAAATGTGGGAATATCTAGGACATAGTGGGATTATGTAAAAATTGGAGACAAAGCAACGTGAACAAAAATATTGAAAAAAGAAGTGAATTTGGAAAAGTTAAAGGGGTGAATGGAGACACATAAAATATGAATTAGTAGAGATTAAGTCACAATTAAATAAAGTGAGCATGACATTTGAAAAATGGACAAGCTAAGAGTGTCTCCATATGAGCAAAAGGAGGATGGGGGTACATGTACATTTTAAGAGGTATTCAGTGGTGATGAATGTACAGCAAAACTCAAGAGGTATCAGAAATAAAAAAACAATATTCAAGATATTGGAGGATAATGATACAAGGATGGTGAGGATTATGAAAGAGAAAAAAGAAAGCAGCAGAGGTAGGAATGTTGAAATTCATAAACAGCTGATGATTTAGAGGCAACTAAATTAGTGTCACGATGAGTTGCAGACAGTGTCAACTGTTCAGGAACATTTTGGGGGAGTGGGAAGAAAAAGTCTAACATATAATGAACCGAGAGAAAGAGAGTGGAAGAAAGGACAGGATTTTACCCGTGAGTGGGAGAACACAATGCTTGCTTTAAAAGTCTGGGATTGATTAGCATATAGGAGAGCAATTTGGATAATGATTATGGAGAGGAAAGAGGAAAGACAGTAGAAAAATAAGGAGAATATTACAGGAAAGGGGAGTGACTAGGAACATATAGAAAAAGGGATAATAGGGCAATGGTCTAGGGCTCTGGAAAAAGAAGATGAAGCATTTGGCTTTAGTAAGCTCTGGGGGTGGGCAATGGGAACATGGAGAATAGACATATGTTGAGAAGAAACAAAAAGACACATTGGAAAAGGTGAAGAGTTTGAATGTATTGGTGAAAAAAATTGGAATGCTGTTCTACAGACAGATACTTGTTTCCATCCAAATATGACCTTCTCACTGACAAACAAGATGGTAAGGGAAGGGCTCTGCTTCATGTGAATAGGAATCCCATTTCAGAGGAGCAATCTCTGGGACACATATTTCTCTACAGCATGATCTACTCATGTCAGAGATCAGATTTAGATCTTTGGAGTGGGTAACGCTTGTGCAGTTAGTTTTGCCAGTATGAAACATTGCCATCAGGACTGCCTGGTAGGTCATGCACAGATCACCCCTCAGTAATCAGTAGGAAACTGAATACAGTGATATGGCTTTTAATTGGTCCACATATGACATATTGATTATAACCTGTATTTTTTTGGTGAGAAACCTCTGAGGATACTCCATCTGTTGTAGGTACCTGGCAAGGTATATGCCAAAGGGTGCATTGTACTTGATTATTGGTCTCATGAAGGCCAAATACAGTGGTATTATGACATCCTTAGATCTGATTGACATGCCCTTACTTATAAGCGGAGCCATATAGAAGGATTTCCTCACCACTGTGGACACACGGTGGTCAAAGTTCAGATTACTATCTGAGCCCCCGGATGTCTCACCACTGGTCCACACTTAGAGGAGAGCTATCACTGTTGTGATTTGCAAGGGTATTTTATTTCTCACATGGTATTATGCACTTCTTGACATTAGTTTGAGGCCATGGCTCTGACACCAATCATTAGTCTATATCAGACATTTCTGTAGGATAGCAATGCCATTACTATAACAAAGTTGCAAAGTTTCCCACAAACTTTAAATATCACACACACCACTGTAAACAACTCCTAGAATTAAACTGGCTTGAACTCCCCAACCAACTTACCTTTATTCAGCTATCCACCTTACACAACCTTATTTTCAAGCCTACTGCCTGCCCTGCACTAGCCAATCTAGTCACACCTTACACACCAAATCGATCCCTACGATCAGAAGCCAAAAATCTCTTAGCTATCTCAAAACCCACAAGAAAACCTGGTCACTCTTTGTATTCATACTCTGTCTCTATACTTTGGAATTCACTACCTCTAGTTACCAGGTCTATGCCTGGCCTAACCCATTTCAAAGTCTCTTTAAAAAAATCATCTGAAAAATACATGGCTCTGCTCCTGCATAAAGCCTGCCTAATGCTCAGGTCTTCTTTTCTTCCACACTAGCCTCACAGTCTTCTTAAGTCACATTTCAATCCCTCACAGACTGCAAGATCCTATGGCTCTTCTAACTCCTTCTCTGTTTCTATACCATTTCTTTAAGCTGCTGCTCAGGCTGTATGGCTTCTTTTCTTCTTAACTCTCTCTCACTATCTATCTGCATCAGTAACTTTCTATCTGCTATTTTCCTAATTGAAACTAACATTCTATTTTGCATGTACTATAACAGTCAATGTCACACATTGCACTACCTACATACTATTTTTGACACTATCTACATCGTGGATGATGACAGTGACTATCATTGTCTGTAATGTTTTAACTGTATAGAACTGTCTAGATGTGTAGGATACATTGTAACATCTTGTAACATAGTTTGTTCTTTTAAGTTATTTTTGTATAGTATTTCTAATGTAATTTATATTGTATTGGATTATACTGCATTTGTATCGTACTGTATGTGCAGCTTTTCTCCCTGGGCCTCTGCTGAAAATGGGTATTGTAGACCCAGTCAGACCACCCCAGTAAACAAACGTCAAATAAATAAATCAATAAATTTGGGGTGTCAATGCTTGCCCTCAACTTGCAGTCATCAGCAAACTTGGTCAGCCAAAGCCCATCTACTACATTTGCTTTGACATCTGAGAAGAACATGCCAGACAGGAGGGGGCCAAGAACTGAGCCCTGTGGTACTCCACTGGTATCTGGCCTCCTGCTGGACGTGGATTACTCCACACTAACAGCACATGCCCAATTAGTGAGCCATCTGGCTACCCATCTGCTGATATAGATGTTTATGCCCAATTTTGTAAGTTTACCTATAATACCCAAGTGAGGTATTGTGTCATACGCCTTGGCCAGGTTAAGGTAGGTGGTATTACCCTCATTCATGGTCTTGGTGACCTTCTCAAAGAAGTCCACCAGACTGAATAGGTAAGATATTCCCTCAACGCCATACTGGGTTGGGTCTAGAGTCTGGAGATTTTGTATGTTGTTGTTAATCAAGTCCATGATTATCCTTTGCATAACCTTCCATATGAGGCTAGTCAGATTTATGGTTTGGTAGTTTCTTGGGTCAGTTGATGGTCCCCCCTTGTGCAGAGAGATGACTGTTATTGTCCTCCACTCTTCTGGGATAAAGCCTGTCTGGAGACTGTGGTTAGGTAGAGATCTGAGTGGGTCTGCTAGGTCATGTTTCAAATTGTTTAATAGCAGCCCTGGGATTCCATCACCCCTAGGATGCCGTGTGTCTACCTTTAGAGAACGCAGTGACAACCTGTTCCTTTCTGATAACAGACAAAGTAATGGTAGGGAGTATTTCATGGGGAGTGACTGAAGATGATGAGGGAGTTAAATATGAGCTGAATTAATCAGCCAGCAGGTCTGCTATTTCTTCTGGCAGAGTATAGGCAGTGCCATCTACAGCCAACTCAACACATTGTAGAGTGTTTCCCATTAGATTTTGTCCATAACTAAAAATGCTTTGTAATTATGCTTTGCTTAGGAGGCTATTTTAGTCCTGTATTTAACTTTTGAAGGACTTGACTAGTTCTCTGATTTGTCTGTTAGGAACTCTTCCACTTACTTCTAGACAGGAATTTCTTCCTAATGTTGTATAGTCTATTTATGCCAGGGGCCACTAGGTTGGCTTGTTTTTTTGACTAGACCTTGGTTAAATTCAATCAGATACTGCTATTTCTATGCATTTATTTAAGTGGTTATACAAGGTAGTTGTGTATACTTCTGCATAGGTCTTAGTGTTTCCAGGGTTAGGTTAGCTTTAAAGTTACCCATGTTATCACTTCATAGAAAGTAATTTGCCTTGGAAAATTTTTTTAGGGATTTAGGGTTTGATGGGGTTTATTTCAAAGGAGACAAATGTAAGATCCAGTCTTAAAAATGAAGACACTATGCTGGGGGGGGGGGTTGCAACACTCTCCCATGTTTGTTAGTACTCTATCAAGGATATTTGAGCCATTACTGGGACTGCAGATGTTTGTTAGTACTCTATCAAGGATATTTGAGCCATTACTGGGACTGCAGACTAGCTGTTCCAGAGCACTGCACTGATAAAATCCAGAAATCTCTGAGCCTGCATGTTGCTGATCATGTATGTTTCCAAGTTTATGGAGGTTAGTTAAAATCACACATGAGTAGTTTGTTGAGCTGAATGGTAAATGATTCTAGTAACTTCATGTATATGGAATGGTTTTCATGGTTCATGGTTGGGGACCTATAACTAGCTATAATATGTTTGAGATTTTTCCTATGGCCAGCTGGACATGGAGCAGCTCAAGTGAGTCGTTCTGCTTGACCAATCTAGAGGTGTGATTAGTTTTTATGTGAATTGAAACACCTCCTAATTTCATTTGTTTCCTTTTTAGAGGGTGGTCTGAATTTGTGATAGGCATTGTAGCCTTGCATTGCTGAGGTGTTTTCAGCACCCTTGAATCACATCTCTATAAATGCACAGACATAAGCATTGTCCAGGTTGAAGAGAGGTTCCAGGGAGTGCAGTTTCCTGTTAAGGCTCCTAGTATTAAGCAGCAGTACCTTCAGCTTGGTATTAGAAGAATTTGTAATGTTGGTAGGTCTGTTTTTGAGTCTGCCTAGAAAAGGCACTATGGGGTTGACTAATGCCTTGGCCAGTATTCAAAAACACAGTGGTGACAGGTGCAGACCATCTCTGGCATAGCAGCATGGTCTGTCAATCATTTCAGCCCAGGCTAACAAACAGTGTATCCCCTTGGAATGACACGAGTAACTAAGCCAAATATTGAAGTCAATCATTTTCTGTTTATATTGTGGTATCATTCTTGTTGAGGGTAGAATGCTGTTCAATGTGAGGTTCATACCAGCGTGTGTGATGTATTCAGAGAGGTCCATCATGTCTCTCTTCATATAGTCCTGGAAAGTACGTCGCAGGTCATTCACACCCACATGGATTATGACTGAGTAATACTGGCACTTATGGTTGTGTGACCTGAGTGCCTGCATGATCTCTTGAATCCTGTTCCTTAACAGGCAACTGAGTGTAACCCTCTGTTTATCCAACCTGCTGAGGATGGTGTCTGTGTGTCTCACAATGGAGTCTCCTATGACCAAGATGTTTAAATATGAGGTGTTTCATCTTACAGGCTTGCTTGTGGAGACACTGTGAAGTGTATTTTTATGTGTATTGTTGGTGTTAACTTTGTTCTATTTGCATGTGGTTTCTGGTGGCAGCATTGAGGAGACATCTGAGGTTTTGTTAAGTTTCTTGTGAGTACCTCCACATATGTGGGTTTACACGTCGAGACCTTATTTGGTGATGGAAATTATGTGCATGAGCAGACAAGCTATCATTTGATTTGTCAGTATATGACAGTCATGTCTCAATTTTCGTAGTGTGACTGCACCTCTCACATACTGTGTTTGTTAGTTTAAGGATTAAGTGGTTGTCAGTGTACATGAGACAATTGCTACATTGCCGCAGGATGCCCATGTCCACCAGGCTGGCCACAGAGACGGCAGGAAGGTGCCTATACATGGTTTCAGGACTTTTACTATGGGTTATACCAGGGAGAACAGTGGAAAGATTTAACTGGACTGGGATGGTAGCACACAGACGAAGAATAGGTGATATACTCACTGTGAACTGTAGCTTTCAAACAAGGTGATGGTGCTCTGAGCACAACTACGATGGTCCTAGAGTAGCAGGGTGACTGTGGAGGGTTACACAGGTAGTTATTCTAAGGTAAATGTTAACTTGATAACATTTGCATCTATAAAGGGCACTCCTAACCACCTGTATGTGGAGAGCAGCTTAGTGCAAACACTGGGCTTATATAGAATCAGAAAAAAAAAATTACAATAGCAAGGCCTAAACATCAATCAGGAAAACACAAAATAAACTTTAAGCTAGCAGCCTTCAGTTCAGATAGGTTTGATACATCACACGTCTGCCACAAGAGTGCAGTCAGAAAAACCTCAATGTAAAAATGCTGGTTTTACAGGTCAAGTGCAGGGAAACCACACACTCTAGATACTAGGGTCATGTAAAACTAGCAGACACAATGCTAGAGCTTCTTTTAAAATAACTTCACACCTCACCTTTTCTAGAGATTAAATAGAATTATTTCATTTTTTAATCTGCAGAACTTTTTGTATATCCTCACATAATACACTTTCACAATCAATGCCCTGTGTAGCTGGAGTCCCTCAAGGTTCACTGTTATTAAGCATGCTCTTCTTTATTCTTACTTAAACAAGCTGTCTTACAATGTAAACATAAGCACCACCCTATATGCTAAAGTTATATTCTTTTTACAGCTGTGAGAAAATCAATGCAAAGCTCACACAGCTTACAAAATAGTTAACTCCATTTGCAGCAGGCACACAGACAATCAACTGTGTGTTAATTCCACTAAATCCACAGTGATGGCATTTTCTACTTTCAAAAGATTAACAAATACCACAGTGTCTCAAATTTACAATACTAAAGAGACAGCACTCCCTTTAACCAAACAACAGGAATACTTTTAAGAGTTCTTGCTTGATGATTTTCTCTCTCTATGTCTCTTTATCTTCACATCAAAATCAGCAATACTAGTTGCAAGAGATGTCAGCAATTAAAAGTAGTTTACATAGTTTCCAATCTACTTACATATGACTCACATTAAGCAATCAACACGCTAATCCCTAGACTGACTATGGCTTGCCAATAACTGCTGTCGTACCAAGCCACTACTTCAGACAAAAGAAAATATGATTTTTTTAATATGATTTTTCCTTTTATAAAACTCACATAGAGCACTACTACATGTCTGCCCACGGAGGAAAATGACTCAGTAATGCAGTTAATCCAAGAATGCAGGTGGTGTCATTATACCATATAAAATATATTTGTGCTTTCTCCTTAGCATAACAGCATACAAAAATGTGATCATGCTGAATTCCTTATTTCCCTCGTTAAGCTTAACATCCACAAAAGCTTAGTCAAAACAGATTTACCATTAGCCCCTGGTAGTGATATCCCTATCTTAGAAGACATCCTCTCCTATGTCTCTGCCAATATACACCAAGAACTTAACATACTATACGTCTATATTCATATATAGACTCTCAAACAACAAACTCCGCTAACCCCTCTAACACAATAATACTGTATGAGTTATCTCAATTGGTCTAAATTTCACAAAATGTCTTTCAGAAAATCTATTATTGAGTGGATTCTTACATCCTATGGAAGAAAAAAATATCATCCTATGGCACCCTACCCAATGTCCTATGTGACCCCCTTCTGTTTTATGTCATTAAACTTCAAAACCAAACACATAAATGAAACTACTGTAATCCAGTGAGAAACCTCACTAACTTCAACAAAATTCATTCATTACCAATCTATAAAAAAACAAACTGGTGTGTTCTCAAAACCCTTCCATTTGACGATGCTGTTGATAACTTTAACAAAACCTTCCTAAACATCCCAAATGAATAAGTCTTCAGGAGAATTAAAAGAGATGAAACAAATCCAGCTCCTTGGCTAGCTGGGGAAAAAAAAACATACATCTAATGATCTTGAGAGAGATGAGACCTGGAAAACATGGCTATTACACAAAATCTCTAGCATGCCTTCAACAATATAGCAATGTCTTTTGTCTTTTCCCAGTTAGGGTCACCACAGCGGATCTCTGGTCTGCAGATTGATTAACAGTGAAGTTTTTACAGTGTTGAGTTGCCAGCCTGATGCCCAACCTTCGCAGAAGGGACCACATGCATGCAACTACCTGCATGTATTTCAAAACTCACTGGACCTCAGGGAGGACATGCAGACTCCACACAGAAGGCTCTCCAGCTGAGAATCGAACTGGAGAAACCTTACAAATCAAAGTATAAAGCATGCTATAAAAATTACTGCAGCATTTTTCAAAATTCACAAAGGATATCATCACCCTGATGACAGACTTCTTGGGACAGCACATGTGAACACCTAGAAGTCCAAAATACACTGAACAAAGAATAATTACAACTTCATAGCTAGCTAAAGAACACTTTCTATGTCCCCTTCTGTATGATAGTTATCTTAATGCATTAACTGATATTCCCATTAAACCCAAGACCTTTCTTTCTACAGGTGGACTTCAACCATGCATGAATAAACTGACTGGCCTACTGTGGCAATGGTCGACATACCCAGCACTTCTTTGATATTATAACTGCTAACCCACTTTCACAGTTAACCATCCTACTAGGGTTCCAGTGTCCTAGATATAATCCTCACAAATATGGCCACTTCTTGCACAGCTCCATATGTATCATCATGTCTTGTTAAATCAGATCATAATTTAGTGACCTTTTCCTTTAAAATTATTAGTACATCCCTTGTAAATAGCTCTTTGTTTAGGGACTTTTCAAAAGCAAACATTCTTCAGTTACTTGATGACCTAAATAAATTCTGGTGTTATCCTCCTCCTAAGAAAGATCCCATTGCTAAAGCTGCTACATATCTCTCTGACTTCTACTCCCACTTAAATAATTGTATTGATAAGGTAGTCCCTACTCACAACAAATATAATAAGAACCTGTATAAATAAATAAATAGAAAAAAAATGCTTAATGTTTATAAGAGGTCTCAATCAATTCAGAAGATTAAAGCACCATTAAAATCTTTCATTCTATATCTATTTTTGCGAAAGCTGCCAGCTGGTCATAACATAGCTGTTTAAGCAACATGCCAGCGTTAGCAGCATTAACATCTTTCACTTTATATCTATTATTGCTAACGTTGCCAGGTTGATTAATCAGCTATGCTAAGACCAGCTACCGGACTTTGTCAGTAAATATGTGGTTCTGTCAGTTGATCATCACAGATGAAGATCTGACTCTGTTGATCTTCTACAACACCCAATAGAATGAGGTAATTCTGAATGCTCCTCCCCATCGCATATTCAACAGAATGTTTTGTGACTTTTTTCACAATAGCCATGTAAACATCTTGTACTTTAGGGATACCTTAAGACTGAGACCATTAGCTACTTGTGTTCTGCTTTTATATCAACAGTTTCACCAGTGACCTGTGTAGTATCTCTGCTACTTTGTATGTGGATAACCGCGCTGACACGCATACGTTTTTTATGTCTAAAGGCATGTATACAGACCCTAATGTGGACATTTCCTGTATTTTTTACTTGTGTAACCAATATACATTAGTGCTTTTTCAGTTACTTTAAGGGCAGGCATGAGCCCCATTGGACTATATTTGTGCCAAGCATAGTCTCCCATGAATATGTCAAATATAGCCTTTAAGTTTCTTTTTTGTTTTGTTTCAGTTTTGTACTATATGAGGTTTGGTAATCGACCAATCTCTCCAGCGACATCTTCAAATGGGTTTTTAGATAGAAGTATTAATGGGTGGGTAGGAGAATAAGGGAAGAAGCTTGATGGGATGGAGGAGAGAGTTAAATAGGAAAGTAGGATGATTAGGAGGAAGTGAGGTAAGTGTAGGGAGGGGTTTAATAAGTTTTGCAAGAGCGTAACTGGTAAGCTATCACATTTTGGCATGAACTTGCTAAGGCGAGGTTATGTCCAAGATGACTTGTAGGTAATTTGGAAGACAGGTAGGCCTTGGGTAATAAGGGGACATGGCGGTATTGGATGAATGCATTTTGATAATGTTTTTTCCCCCTCTCTATCCTTGGGTGTTATCTTCTCTCCATGTCTGACTGTGAGGTCTCTCCATGGTATGTTCACTGGTTGAGTACTTGATGGGTTATATTGGGTTAGTGGTGGTCCAGTTTATTTGTTTTAATTCTAGACACTATGAGGGCTTCATGGCTTTTCGAAGTCTTGGTGGTGATGGCTTCTGTTGGCTTTCAATTGTGTTCAGTGTGGGACAAGCATGGGTTTCAGTCCGTGCTGTCATTATGGCTGTTTTAGTTGGCGTGTCATTAATGGAAGTCAGTGGTCAGTGGTGGTTGTGGTGCAGTAAATGTTTAGTCTGTGTTACTTTTCACTCTCTGTTAATGTTAGTTAGCAGAAGCAGGTTTCTGAGACTGTGAGATGCCCATGAGCAATTGCCAGTGGTGACACATGCACATAGCATGACTATGTCTGTAAGAAGGTTCAGATGCTGCTACTGCTACTTGCTCATCTTATGGCCAGATATTTACGATCGGTCTGTATTTAGCACCTTTGTCCTCCCAATTTGGCAGGTGTAATGTTGCCAAGTATAGTGCTACTGTTGGTTGGGAGGAACAGTGCGAGGGGAAGAAGGTCAATTAATTACCAATGGGCTTTACCCCATACTCATGCCTTATTAGTGGCTTTGTTCCTGGGGCTTAGAGGGAAAATATGCATCTGAGGAATACCTCTCTGCTATGTTGAATGTCAGACATTTACATTTCAGACTCTGTACCTTTCAGAAAATTCTTGCTAAGACACCTCGTTATTCAAAATCCTTGTTGGGTGAGAGCAACATAAAAAAAAAAAACTGTCCCTAGTTCGGGTTTGGGATTTTAACATGGTGTGCAGATGTCGTGTCAATTTGGGTCCTTTCATCACAAGATTTGCAGATGCATTTGTGGTGATAGTATTGTCAGTAGTTTTCAGCAGTTAGAGAGGTTGAGAAAAATGCAAATTTCCTTTGCAGGCTTTAGGCTGATAGTGTGGAGCTTGCCTGAGGTAATGGGTAGTCCACTCATGCGTGGGATCACTGAGGGAGGTATACCTGAGCAACTTTAAGCTGTGACAAGATTATTAGTGGCTGGGACGAGTCGACAGATTTTGCATCTTCTGTTTGCCAGTGTGCTATGAGCTCTAGAGTGATTTTCCCGCATTAGAGTAGATCAAAGATGAGGGATGTTAGAAAGAAAAAAAAAACTAAACTGCCCCTTCTCTATGTTGATGATTGTCTATGTATATGTCGATGTAGATTTCTGTGTATATGCTCAGGGAAAGGTACCAATGAGTTAGGAAGCTGTAGTCACTTTAGCTTCAGGGAAAGTTTTGGATGTGAAAGAACAGAGTTATGGAAGTATTATGATGTGCTGCTCACAGAGCATACCCAAGCCACTAAATATAGGAATTGCATCAATACAAATGGAAATCCATTATGGCTGATTATAGCCTACAAGACTGACAATCTACCATTACCTAGTAGCTAGTAGCCCATTCCAAATACACACTGCCCACTCAGTAAATCAGCATATCTGTACACTGGAATTACACTGTAGCCTCAGTAGTATGAATTCAGCCTTTGACATGCATTAGTTTAACATAATTTCAAGACCAGTTCATCCAAGTAGATTTTAATTACTGAATTCTACTTCTGCAACTGAAAAATCTTCACTGTGGTCTCTCTTATGATAATGAGCACATTACCAGGAAAGACTTCTATTTACTCATAAGGGTAGTTTGCCACAGCTTCCAGCTCACTATTGGAATGCCACCACTCATAATGTTGAATGTCGACACACTAAAAAAAAATATATCATAAATGCAGGAGAAAAACAAATCTTGAACATAACTCTTCTTACGCATAAACCAGGCTTGTACGAACTGTGTGCAACATTACTTTTGTGAAGTGTAGAAGGAAAAGATGCGGTTAAGGTTGAAAAGTTAGTGTCTGTTTTGGATCTGCATTTTCTTGAGTGAGGGTTGCTTCAAATGATGGTGGATAAAAATGTATTCATTTCTGATGTTAAATGACTGACATATAGTTAAATAGTTCCGGGCATCCATGTATTTTATTAACTGGTGTATCATTATGTTTTCATGGCTAATTTGTGCTACGTGTACAATGATTTGCATCTAAACTTGTTGCTGTATGTATGGTTTGCCTAATCCATTTACATAAGGAGTGAGGATCATTGTTTTGTATCATGTTTGCGGTGCAGTATAATTTTGTGCAAAATGGAGGGGTGTTTGTTCTTTGATTTCATTTTCTTATATACTGGGGGGTTTACAATATCTCCCACAGGTGGACATTGAAGGGTATCTGCAGGGATGTGCATACTGATCACGGCAGTGAGGCCTAGTGGGATAATGCACTATACTGTAATTGACAGGGTGCTGGGTTCGATACGTGGCAGGCATGCTTATTTTCCAGCCAGACTGATGGGTTTTGAGGGTGGTAAATGCACTGGGACTGCAGAACTATGTGTATATATTTATAGTATGGACATGATGGATAACAGGGAAAACAAATTATGCAGTCATGGAACAATTCCTGGATAGGAGGGAGGTGAGTTATGGTGGGGTTTAGTAATGCTGATGTAGAAAGGGTTGCATCTACTAGGGTTCCTATTGCTTGCAAGATGTGAGTAATTTACACAATAACTCTGATGTAAATTACTATTAGAGGTACTACTTAATCATAGTTGCACACCATGAGTCAGTTTTGGTGTAGTACACCATGTTATTGAGCTTTAGGCTTTTCCTACCCAAACTACAGGGATAGCTAATTTTCACTGCTCAACAATTAGTTGGCAAATGCGAGCAACAGGGAGAGTTCAGGTGCAGCCTGACAAGGATGCATAAATTCTAGTAGTGGATGTGAAAGGGTCAGAAAACATATCATACTCTGTAAAACCCAAGACTACAAGGACAACAGTGGTGCAACATAACCAGCTGTCAGTGCATGCCATGCCTCCCAGCCATTTTTGCAGTAAATGGGTACATCCAGGTGGGATGAGGACTGAGTGGTATTATGTCTGCTTTCAATATACACCTGAGAGGTATGGGTAAGTTATGGAAATATTTCTTCCATGTTTTAGGTATCTTAACTAACGCTGCTGGGTGCATGTTGCATTGGGGATGCTTGTACTACAAAGCAGCTCAAAGGGAAAGCTGTCCAGTCCATTCTATTGGGAACTGGGGTTTAGGTGAAGTGCAGTGGCTAGGCAGTTGATTAATAGGGTAGGTGTCTGACAGGGATTAATGTGGTTATTATGAAGTGTTGGTTACATGTGTGCTGCAAATTTACAGTGTTTTTTCTTTCCTTCTTTTGTAGGACAGGAAGCACTGAGTGGACCTGAATTGATGGCCAGAAGGAAGGAGGGCCAAGAGGTGATGGAATCAGTTGCAGTGGATGCCTCTGTCATCAGAGTGGTGCATAATGAGGCTACAAAGGGCAGTGTGCAGAGAGCGGAGTGGCAAGATAATGGATTCTGATGGGGGTGTCACCAGAGTGGTGCATAATAAGACCACAAAGGGCAGTGCACAGAGAGTGGAGTGGCAAGGTAATGGATTCTGATGGGGGTGTCACCAAAGTGGTGTGTAATGAGGCCACAAAGGGCAGTGTGCAGAGAGTGGAGTGAAAAGGTAATGGATTCCGATGGGGGTGTCCCCAGAGTGGTGCATAATGAGGCTGCAAAGGGCAGTGTGCAGAGAGTGGAGTGGCAAGGTAATGGATTCTGATGGAGGTGGATGCTTTGGTGGCTGCAGTGGAGCAAAATGAGGTCACAGGTGATCCTACTTATTCGGGTTCATTAAGGCACATCAGAGTACTGTGCTTTGGGAGTGTGGGGGTAAGGAGGTAGAGGTAGGTTGGAGGTAGGGTAAAACACTGTTGGTGATCATTTATGGGGAGTGTGGGGTTTCCACAGGTGGACTTGAGTCACATCAATCATAGGAGCATAGAAAGTATTAGGCTAACAGCTCTAGGACTCTTATCAACTAGCCAGGTTTAACCCTCATGATCAGATGGGTGGAAACATTGGGGTACAATTAGTTACCCATCCAGTTGTTAATGTGTTTGTAAAGGGCCAATGACGTGTCTTGTTGGGCAGGATGTTGGAGTTGGGTCCTAAGGTATGGTATCGTTGGGCTGACAAGTCTGTCTCTCAAGTAGGTATTGGTAATGTCACATACCAGGTTAAGGTTTTAGAGAGAGTAACATGAAGACTATGTCACTCATTATTTGGATGAATTTGTAGGTATGGTTTCAAGAGGCATTGTAGGTATTTGCATGTGTTGGGTTAGTTTAGTAATGGGATGTTTTGTCTATGTGGGAGCTATAAGGCTTAAGCAAGGCATGCTTTTGGAGTTTTGCAGAAGTAGGTCATGTTTTAGTTTCTTACTAGTTGCATAGGAACATCAGGAAAGAAACAGTTTTGAGGGAAAGGTCAGGGACAAGCAACAGACTAAGGATGTTGTTCGGTTTCGCTAGGATATTAGTGAGGCCGGTCATTAGGAAGAAGCAAGCCCGGGGGGGATAAGGTTAGTTTGAGTGTTGTCGTTAGGGTTCTAGCCAGGATTGGCATTAGTAAGTAGTAAATTTGGGAATGTTTAAGGTTAGGCAGGTTTGGAGGGGTTTCAAAGCAGTCAGCCCATTAATTAGGAGCATAGTATTGTGGTTGTGTTACCTTTTAGGTAGGATATGTTGCAGGACTACTTCATTGCCAGGCATCATAGGTGAGTTTTGAGGAACTAGTTCACGGGGGACTCGGGTAAAGGAGAATACTTCTACTGTACGGTTTCTCAGAATGCCCATATTCTGGCCTTATATTTTGAGCCAATTTTCATAAAATTATATATCTGGGAGCTAGAGAGCAAGTGACCTGGGGAGTAGATGTGGGTGGTACACCTGATTAACTGGTGTTAAAGTACAAGGGAATGATTTGTTTGCATTACTGGCCAAGCTATCAAGGCTCAGACTGAAATGTCATTTTGGGGTAATGTTATATTGGCCAAGACCTTAATGGATTAATAGAAAGCATAATCAGTTTGCATATATGATGTGTTCAGCTTTTGCTGTGTTGATTTTGGGAGAGAGGATTTTCACTCATTCTGGGTGCATTGGTGGGCCATTGGACTTAGTGAGGGAGAATTCAGAAAAAAAATCTTTTGGACATTATTATATCTATTGGGCTAAAGGGGGCTGCAGGTAGGCTGGGCAGCATGTAATTGGGCTTGTATGGTTACAGGAGGCAGTGCGGCCCATCACAGTCTTTGTGGAACATTTGCACGGTTATGATGTGGGTGTAATTCTGGAGTTACAGTTGGAAGAATAACAGAGGATTGGTGATTTAAAAAGGTTATTTCAAAGTAAGGGTGTGTGGTCTACTGTGGTTATTTTGGCTTTGGGGGAGGGCTCATCAGTTAAGTCAGCTGTTTAGACAACTGGTTGATTTGGCAAATTTTAAGTCAGGCCTCTGGGAGATTGATGACAGGTATACAGTCAGTTCAAAGGGTAGGGTGCACACCAAATAACTTTGGTTTGACCTTTGGCATGGTTAGGTTTGTTTTCTAAGTTTTTGTTGGAAATTTTGGAATGAAGGAGGGACAACATCCTGGTCAGGCTGCTGGGCAGAGAAGAGTCACAGGCTGTCCCTCTTCTGTTCCCCTCTGGTGTTGGAGGTTCACTTCAGTGATTTGGGAAAAGCAAGTGAGCGGTTGGACGCTGCTTGACAAATATAAGTAAGCAAGTGGAGGTGAGGATGCTGCTTACTTGGCTGTATAGTTATTTTAATGAGTTGGGAAATTTGAGTGAGCAGCTGGATGCTGCTTGATATGTAAAGTAAGCAAGCAGAGGTAAGGATGCTGCTTACTTGGTCAGGGTGAGTGGAGTCACCCTGCCTAAGCAGGATGTAATTGGGCATACATTGCATACATGGTTATGGGAGGCATTGCGGCCCATCACAGTCTTTGTGGAACATTTGCAAGGTTATGATGTGGGTGTAAGTCTGGAGTTACTGTTGGAAGAATAACAGAGGACTGGTGATTTAAAAAGGTTATTTCAAAGTAAGGGTGTGTGGTCTACTGTGGTTATTTTGGCTTTGGGGAGGGCTCAACAGTTAAGTCAGCTGTTTAGACAACTGGTTGCTTTGCCAAATTTTATGTCAGGCCACTAGGAGCTTGATGACAGGGATACAGTCGGTTCAAAGGGTAGGGTGTACACCAAATAACTTTGGTTTGACCTTTGGTATGGTTAGGTTTGTTTTCTAAGTTATTGTTGGAAATTTTGGAATGAAGGAAGGGGAACATCCTGGTCAGGCTGCTAGGCAGAGAAGAGGCACAGGCTTGTCCCTCTTCTGTTCCCCTCTGGTGTTGGAGGTTCACTTCAATAATTTGGGAAAAGCAAGTGAGCGGTTGGACGCTGCTTGACAAATATAACTAAGCAAGTGGAGATGAGGATGCTGCTTACTTGGTTGGATGGTTATTTTAATGAATTGGGAAATTCAAGCGAGTGGCTGGATGCTGCTTGATACATAAATTAAGCGAGCAGAGGTAAGGATGCTGCTTATTGTATCCAAACAAAGAACTCGCAACCAACAAAATCCACAGTATAACTGCTAACGAGTTCACCATGAACCACTATAGAAAATAGGTGAAGCGGCAACTTTATAAAAATTGTAATAATACTTTACATAGATTAGTACAAATTGTAATAATACTTTATTAAAATAGCAATTGGTTAAGCGCTTTCATCTAAAAATACTTTAAACTTCATCAGAACCCCGTCTATTTACCAAGCCTTGTTAACCCACCAATCACCACTCATGGCATCAGTAACAATTAATAATTCATGAGATTTTCAAAAGACTTTCAAAATACTATACTTGTATTTTGAAAGTCTTTTGAAAGTCTCATGAATTATTAATTGTTACTGATGCCATGAGTGGTGATTGGTGGGTTAAACTATTTAAACAAGGCTTAGTTAATAGACGGGGTTCTGATGAAGTCTAAAGTATTTTTAGATGAATGTGCTTAACCAATTGTTATTTTAATAAAGTATTATTACAATTTTTATAAAGTTGCCATTTCACCTATTTTCTATAGTGGTTCATGGTGAACTCGTTGGCAAGGATGCTGCTTACTTGGTCAGGGTGAGTGGAGTCACCCTGCCTAAGTTAATGTTATATGGATGTTTATGCCATGATCTAAATGAAAATATTAGTTGGTTAATGAAATTATGTTTATGGAATTTTAATAAAGGTCATCAAGTGCCATTTGGTGTGATGTATTTATTTGAAGGGGACCTGTATATGTATGGTTGGGAGGCATGGCCATGCTGAAAGACCACATCTGCATTCATTTAATGTATTTGTTTGCTTGTCATATATACAAACTTTTCTTCAGTTGTAATGATGTATTAATTAGATAGACTATTCTTTATTTTAAAATTAATTCAAATCTTCTAACAAATTTGTAAAATGATTACTACCTGAGACTAATTAAAATATAAAGTAGGGAAAACTATTGATGTAATGAAAAACATCTCCATCTACAAAAAAGATCATTAGCTATAAAATAGGACATCAGTGAAGCAGATCTCCATGTACTTTTTGGGTCTGTGCTAACTTACATGCTGTTAAACAATGCTACCTTTTTGATTTTTCAGTTTACCATCAGTTCATCAGTGATTCATTCTCTGATACCCACTTTATTTGTACTATAAATTTTAAATCCATATTGTAGTAAGGAAAATTATGCTGCTGCAGAATTTTCCTTGAATCTGTAGATCTAACTTTGGAAACATTTGTGAAACCATCTGTATTGAAAGTAAAACTACAGTTGATCCATCAGTAAAAAATCATTGTCTGTGATGAGGAGGCAAAGACTTCCTCTCTATTCTGAAGGCTGCAGCCCCCCCCCCCCTTACTAATCACCTCCAAGATTACCATACACATCAGTCAGAGTTTCAAAAGTTTGAATAACTGTTCACTTTATAATGTTAACTTTTAGTAGCAGTTTCTGCCCCAAGGCAGCAGTGAAAGCAGGACTGAGAGTCTACTTTAAGAAACAGCAATGTGCCAGCTGAAAGTCTTCTCGGCAGTCCTTCTATGATTTTCTCTGCATGTAATATAACATGAACAGATGGACAGCATTCAGCTTCTGTCTCATTTCCATTCATTATGTAATACATTTATCTGTTTTTTTACAGCTTACAAAAACACTATCATGTTTTATGTTGTTTTTAAAGGAGAGCTAGTTTTATTATCTCGTCTTCCATCAGCTGGAACTATAGGATGACTAAAAAGACTAGGGGCTATAGGATGAGACACATTAGACCACACTGCTCTGTGCACCTTTATTTTTGTTTTGTTCTGTAGTCTTTCTTCTGTGAAGATGGCATTAGTACCATTTACAGAGCAATGCCACTGGCTGAATTTGGGGAATATGCTCCCTATTCCTCTTTTCCTTTGTGAAAATTTCAAAGTATTCATCTATAAATGCAACATTTAAATCAGAATTTTCTGACAGCCTCCTTCTTTTTTTAAGCCTTGCTGTGCATTTTTTAGCTCCATTAGATATCTCTAGAACATCTAGTATTTGGTATGTTCTTTAATACATTGAATATCATTTCCTCAGTTTAGATCTTTGCTTTTCCTATCTGCCTTTCCTGTCTCATAATTGGTTCTGTTTTCTGCATTTCACTATATTTTCTAAATGATGTTTACTTTTTCCTAACATTAATGCCATCTTGTTAAATAACCAAAGCACATTTTCTTTTCTGTTGCATTACTTGCCTTGTTCTCTGAGTTGTTACTTCCACAATGGAAGTTTTATGTGATTTACCCTTTGCTCTTGCACACTGCTAGCAGGAGAGTTTGCTAAGGTCTATATTTGCTAGAGCCCTACTTTTACAAATATCTTACATTGTGGATTCCTAAATCTTTCTTTCATTCTAGCAAGTTGACTCTGTACTTAAATTGATGGTGAGTAATACTAGCTGTAGACCGCGTACTCCCAAATACCTGTTCATTACAGAATGTGAGATCTTCTTTCTCTTATTAAAAGGCGTGTCAGGGAACTCTAAGGTATGAAAGCAGTGACAAAGTTGTTAAGTGAAGAGGCAAAGCTAAACAACTTTGCTGCCTTTGGTTATTATTGAAGAATCATTTCAGAAGGTAGGCCTGAATATTGTGGACCCTTTTAGTACAAAAAGTACCATGTATATGACACACATTTTGGTGGTTGTGGATCATGCTACTAGGCATAGAGATAGTAGCTTTCACTTTTGTTGAGTCAGAAAAGGTGTCAAATGCTATGTTAGAAATTTTTAGCAGGGTAGGAAATATAAATGTATTTGTGTATTTATTTATTTATCCTTTATGGACAGAGTTAGTCCATTAGGTTAGTGAGTCTTTTCAATAGAGACCTAATGTGGTATTCATACTAATAAAAGGAAATTTGGTTAGGACATTTTTGATAAGTGTGATAGGATCTTTTGAATTCACCAAGTCAGGCAGAATGGACCTTGGCTTAATGTCTCATCCAAAGAATGGCACAATCAGAAGTGTAGCAGCACCCCCCCCCACCCTTTAATGCTGCAGTGTAGTGTCAGTAATGGAAACATGGATCCAAGCATGTGGGGTAATAATGCACTATTTACACAGTCCACTTAGTCTTTGTTGTTCTAAGGGGAGTCTTCTTCACCTTGTCCTGCTTGTTCCCTCTGTTTTTTTAGAAGGTGTAGGTGAAAAAAAATTTCCATGGTGATTTGTCTCTGTGACGCCCGTGCCCTGGCCCAGCAAACAAGGAGCCTCAATCCTCACCACTAATACCAGAGAGGGTGTCTCATATGAGAGGAAAGGATAACCAATGCACACAGTAAAGTGCAATTTCCCTTAAGAGCACACAGAGATCACAGTCAGTCCGGGATCAGTCGCAACCTTGCTCCTCAGGTCTCCAATAAGACTCCCCACTGGCACAGCTATAGGGTCCAGAGCTCAGCCTAGTGGGCAAGCTAAAACCTCCAGCATCCTCTCTGTCCAACCAGTGCTTCGTGTCCCTGACACACACACACACACACACACACACACACACACACACACACACACACACACACACACACACACACACACACACACTTTGAGATAAGAGTTTACACAACCACACAGACACTTCTGGGGAAGGCTGGCACAGGTTCTACAGCTGTGCCCCTTTTACCCAGACTATACAGTAGTAATTACTGCCACCACCCAGCTAATATTTATCAGCTACTCAAAGGCCGTTAAATGGGTGTCCAATTATTACAGTGCAATATTAATATCCAATTGGTAAGTGTGACGACAGTCAAGGCTTATTAGAGTGGCTATGTACAGTTTTATCAAAGGCATACAAGTACTCTAAAGAGCTTAAATTATCGCTACACAAAACCAGCCACAGTTGAAAGGTTTTAAAATATTTAATAATAAATAATTAAAACCACAAGACAATACTTTCTACTACACAGTGTTAGACAAGAGCTCAGAGATCACAGAAAAATACTTAAAATAAATCAGTGGTACAGTTCTGACATCACAGAATAACACTTAGTCTAAACTTTATAGTTCCTAGCTAATCTAAAAGAAAACACACTTCTGAGATAACTTACATAAGACAACAGGCAGAGTGCTGAGTTGGATAGTCAGACAAAAATGTTTAATAATCTTTGGTTCTCACTGTTTAAATTGGTATTGCAGTTCTGATAAACATCATCTTTTTACACTTTCCTGGTGTTCCCAGACTGGCAGAAACTGCATTTACATTCTTTTACACTTCCCTTTTGTTATCTTGCAGCTGGTCAGGAACAGAGCAATACAAATACATTTTCATGTTTAAATCTAGCAATTTAACTCTTGGTTAAAACAATAGAAAGAATTTCTTTATCCAGCCTTTTCAGCACCACTGTCCACTTCAAAGGATCACCACATGCTTTACTTTGATCAGTAGAGTGCAGTGTTGTCACATTTTTGTAACAGCATTTTTTTCATTTAAGACAACACACCTGTGATCCATATTCATATTTACAAATGATAGAATTATGTATAAAATTCTATCTGGCTGGGCTGGCAGCCTTCTCCCATCTCTACCAATAAGTTTACATTGAGAAGGTTGTATACTGGTCTAATCTGCATACAATCTTTGCTGAGAAATTTGAACTACAGAGTCAGAAAAGAAATGCTATCATGGTCAAAGACAGATCAATAAATGGGACAGAGAATCCAAAAACAAAAACATGAGAATCTCATTGAAGATTCATCTCATGCTGCCTTGCTTGTTAATTCAATCCCAATGTACACTGCTGTTTTTGTTAAGTGCTGTTTTACATGCTGCTACACGTTTTAATAGACTGCAACAAAACTAGCTTAAAAACTTTTTGATGATGATAAAGAGATTAGCTTTATCAAGCTTTAGAAATGTACTTGACAAGCCATGCTGTATTTTTGTTCACTATGTCACTGATCAGTTGTTTAATTGGTATACTATGGAAGTATAAATGTAGAATTGTTCTTATCTTCCAAATTTTGATTTTCTGAGGAAGCCCGAAGGGGTGAAAGCGCTTACCAGTACATGAATAAACTGAGTTTTTATTCCAGTTTGGACTGTTCCTGTCTTTGATACTTGTGTGGAAGAAATTTATATGCTGTTGATTATTTGCAGCCTTTGCTTGCTCATTTACCATCTTTATTTTACTTTATTATTTTAAAAATAATTGCAGTTTAAAATTTTGTTTAGAAGCAAAATATTACTGTTAAATATTTGCTGCACTTTTTTAACTCACAAAATTCAATTGTCCATTTTTTTTATTTAGTCCCTTTATAGGTGCATTTTTTCCAATTGCCAAACAGATCTGGGTTTGCATCCTTTAAGGTGCACCAGATATGGTCAATAATGAAGCTACCTCACCTCCAGCTGTACTGCGTGGTTTAGTCTACAAACATATATATCAGTAATATGTGTGCGCGAGTGTGTGTGTGTGTGTGTGTGTGTGTGTGTGTGTGTGTGTGTGTGTGTGTGTGTGTGTGTGTGTGTGTGTGTGTGCGTGTGTGTGTGTGTGCGTGTGTGCGTGCGTGCGCGTGTGTGTGTGTGTGTGTGTGTGTGTGTGTGTGTGTGTGTGTGTGTATTTGTGTGTGTGTGTATTTCTGAAACAATCATTGAATGTATTATTACCAAAACATTAGTAAAGACTGTGAGTGAGAGAAACTTATAAATATATCTCATATCTTCTCTGTACAATTATTGAATATGAAATAGCTGTCAGTGACACATATCCATAAACGATTTCAATAAACAACATTATACAATAAATACACATTTTTAAACTGATATATAGCATTATTTTTGTGCTATCAGTTCAAGAGTACCAAATTTTTTTTTTTTTTGCTGAGCGTCCTTTCTCTACTGTGGTACAGAACAGCCAGTGCATTCTGTGTGTCTGTGTATTATGGTACAATGGATGTAGAAAATGTATTCGTGCAAACTGAGAAGAATGTGAGCATACAAAAATATAAAACTATACACACATGTATACAGATATATTGGTTTACTGACATAATGTTGAATGTCATAATGTCTAATAGTAATTTGGTTGAAAAATAACATCTCAACCCAAAACAGTGAATTATCAAAATGTCTATAATCATTTCATTGAAAAAGCGATGAGATCAACTCTACTATTTTGGAGGGGGGCTGCACCCCCCCCACCCCCTACTTAAATATATCAACTCCGAGATTGCACTACATTGCAGAAATGGGCAAATTTGATTATTTCGACATTGTGTGTTTACACTAATTTTATTTCAACATTTTGATCATTGAATATAGTGTGTTCAACCAATTCAGTTTCAGCCATTTAGCATTCAACATTATGTCGGTAAACCTAGATATATCTATTTATATAGGTTCATAGGTTCATAGGTTCATACTAGGCTATCTGCCCTAGGGCATTTATAAGCCTAGCCAGAATGTGTTTGGCTTTCGCCACCCATTTTAAATTTATTTTGCTATGCCCTTTTTCGAGGTTAGTATACTGTGCCTCTATCTAACAGTGACACAGAAGTGATACCCGGGGTAAACCTACGATCTCCCATCCACTCATCAAGATTCCTCTTGAAGAGAGTCAATGAGGGACTCTGCCTAACCTGGACTGGGATTTTATTCCAGAGTGAAGGGAGCCTCTGGGTTATGAATCTGTCCCTCCAGCATGTCCTATCTATTTCAGTGCTGAGGTTCAAGTCTCTCGAGCGCGTAGCTTGATGGGATTTGGATTTTCTGAGGTGCAGCATGTCCATTAATTTTATTTAATATGAGATACCTTCAGTTGGTTGACTAGCACAAATGTTGACATCTTGATTGTAAACCATTATACTTCAAAAATGGCGATATCCGCTTCCTAGTATGCATGTGCTGAGGAGAAAATGCAACTTGAAAATATCTATTTTATGCTCTCCCAAAACCACTTCACTTATTAAATATACTAACTCTAAGATCTCACTATCCCCATGGAAAGGAAATATTCCTTTTCCAGGTAGCTGTCAATCTCACTCAACTCTCAACTATCTGTATAGTCGATCAAATGCAGGGGATTAAACAGAGGTTAACCAAACTCCCTGTTGACCAAACCAACGGAACCCATATATATATATATATATATATATATATATATATATATATATATATATATATATATGTATATACAATTAGCAAGAGATGAGAGTGCTTGCACCCTTGCATAAAACAATGTTTCTAATTGCTTTTAGAATGTAGATTTTCCATGTCATGAGGCTATTTCCCAGCCCTTTTCTCTTTCACATTTTTGCAGCTAATATTGGGTGTTCTAGATTAAATGTGATGCACCCATATTTGTCTATCTATCTGTGTGTGTGTGTGTGTGTGTGTGTGTGTGTGTGTGTGTGTGTGTATGTGCATCTATTTCTGTGCGTATATATATATATATATATATATATATATATATATATATATATATATGTTATATATATATTACATATAAAGGTTTGTTCATAGGTTCATATGTTTATAGGAGGTTACTAGGCTAATGGCACTAGGTCCTTTGCAAGCCTAGCCATGTAATAACCCAAGTGCCCTTACTGCCCATAGCTAGATGGTTGTTATTAGCAGACTGATTCTGTAATCAGCACTGACTGTTTCTGTCCATGAGGGACATAGGTGCCACCGCAGGGGTGAACTTACACTTACCTGTCCAGTTGTCAAGGTTGCCCTTGAATGGGATCATTGAGTGGAGTGGGGGCTTATTCTAGAAGAGTGGCAATCACTGGGAGATATATCTTTCTCTCCAGACTCAGGTGCTGGAGGATTTTGTGACAGGTAGAACAGGAATGATGAGGCAGAAATGTGTACGACTTTCTCAGGGCGAAAGAAGAGGGGGACATGTAAGGGTTCCCATTATAGTCTATTTCTGATAAAGGCCAGAAGTCAACAAAAAGAGACATCAGGAAGTTATGGTGGCAGAGTATAAATAAGCGCATTCTTCAGAGGTGGGGTGAATCCCTCACATTGCATCATTGCATCCCCAAGTGGATAATTCACTCAGTATATCATTAGGGTTAGAGCATATTCAGGCAACCAATAAATATACCAGATGGTCTCAATAAGATGACACATGTGCTCTCTCCAAAGTTTTCTGCTATAGGCGGAGAAGACCCAGCTGATGAATACTTACGTCAGGGTGCAACTCAAATGTAATAGCACAAAAGAGTAAACTGCAATATAGAACATGTAAATAAGAAATGGCTAAGCTGTGCCTGCAAAACATCTTTTGGGCTCACTGTATTCCTACTAAATAAATTAAATAGATAAAACAAAAGTAAATAGCTGAACCAGCAATGAAATACAAAAACAGGAGAAATCAGTGTCAAAATGTTTACCAATAAACTTTTATCTAGATGTACTATAGATTATTGGGTATCAGCAACTGATATATATTTTTTTTTTATAACAATGAACAGAGAAAGCAAAATGTGGTTGTACTTGCATTATCTAGTACAAGTGCAAACATAAAAGCAATCCTAGTACATAGTAAAAAAGTGTGTTAATTATAATTTGTTTGCAGCCAAATGTTCATGCATTTGTATTTATAATTACTGGGTTAATCTATCCTTTGTACGTTTAAAATATAATTGAATGATTATCACATTAAATATTTGTACATGTGGATTTGAACATCACTACCCTTATCAAGGAATTTGAATGATCTTATGATACATTCCCTCTTTTTGGAGAATATCTATAATCATTCAAATTCAGAACAAGTAATGGCAACTGCTAGAATAATATAGGGGTTGGAATAATGGTTAAGGTAGTTACCTAGTATGCATAAGCTAGAGACTTCAATTTTCATCTTTGAAGGAAAACTGGATAGATTTAAAATTGCCCATAAGGGCAGCTAGCCTATTTTCAGTCTAGTAGTTTTCACAGAGGACTAAATATCCAACTTGTTATTGAGCTGCTTCCATTGGCAAGGGTGGAGGGTTTGACTCTTTTCACCTTCATTTACCTACCGTGTATGGAGTTCTCAGAAATGCTTCTCCCACAATGGTTTCTGTACTAGGAAAGTTTGTGGTTGTGCAAGCCCATGTTTTATATTTACCTGGTGATTTCTCATTTCCCCAGTGCTGTGCAACTATGGAGTTGGTATGCATAAGTAAGAGGTACTGGGAACAAGTCCTCATGCAGGGAAGTGCAGGAATCTTGTCCTCTAGTTAGCTCCCTGTAATCATGTTTTTTATTTCATCTCCAAGATAAGCAGATAAGATTTTCTGCTGTACATCTCAGATATTTTCCTTACAGAGAGTTTTACTTTAAGAATTCATACTGGATCATTTTTTTCATATCCAACAACTTCTAAACAGAAAAAAAAGGAATAAACAGAAAATGTACAGACTATATATATATATATATATATATATATATATATATATATATATATATATATAATATATTTTTATGGGTTGTTGACTGTGTTACTCCCACTACACAGGAGATGTCTTCCGGAAAGGAGACCTGTCATGGCAGTTATACTACTAGGGGAAATTTGGCTAGGGTATCAGGGATCTTCCCCTACTCTTTTCTGTAGAGGGACATTTCTGTGTGTGGCACATTTTGCTACCTGCTTCCAGTCCAGGTGAGAAGGCGGCTTGGAGAAGCAGAAAGCTTCCATAAGCAAAAATACAAAAATGGAGGTTGTAGAGATGAATGCTAAGGTAAATCATGATTGCTGCACTGTTAATCAAACAGCTGATATGTTTAACTCATCAGAGATGGAGTCATAAGCCAAGGATAGCTCAAGAGAGTAGTATGATGTGTTGGAGATGGAGGAAACAGCAGGCGAGCCTTTTCAAAGTAGTACAAAGGCAGCAGATGCAGTGGAGATAGATTCGGAGGAGGTGTTGTAGCAGAAGATTTTTGAATGCATGGACACAGCACAGGATTGTATTGTTAAAATCCCTTCAGTTGGGAGGGTTGCGGGATGATATATTGTTGGAGATGGTGGAAGAAAGTAAACCAGAAAATGTAAAGGATTTGTCTTGGGGAGAAATGACAGCGAGAACACAGACGGAAGAAGAGCAGTAGAGTGAGGAGATGTCGATAGAGAAGAAATCGTACACTGAGATGATAAGAGGAAGTATACTTGGTAATCAAGTAGAAGGAAAAATGTTAGAAGAAAAACACTGTTTAAGGTTAAGGTTTGAGTCAAAAAGAAGGAAGGTGCTCCAATGGACAGTTACAAGGCATGGGATGAAGTTACTAAGACACTCAGGATTAAAACAAATGAGGTAAGAGCATTTATACATATTAATAAAGAGACGTTTTTTACATAATTTTCTTGACTGGGCAGATAATGGAAAGGTTTATAGAGGAATATGAAATAAACAAAAACTGTTCACCCTGGAACTTCTATGTACTTAAGCCTTCTTTTAGGGAACCTAAGAAAAAAAATAATATTCAATTCCAAACTGAGGGTGAAAAAGAGACTTTAAAAAGGCACTTATTAAATCTATGTAATGAAGTGCTAAATTTATCAAAAGTATATGATAATAGAGGTTTATGGACTGGGAGATGGGATTGCAATGTGATACTGAAACTGGAAAATGATTATATTGTAAATCTTTCAAGTGTTATTAATGTTGAAAGAAATAGAGGTTTGGTGAGATGTTAGTAACAGACAAAAATGTGCTTTTTGCGTGGAAAAAAGGATTGTTTAATTAAAAAAAAAGAAAAGGTTTTATATGTGAGGGGTTAGGACATGATGCAAAAGATTTTGAACCTAAATGTTATGAATGTAAAACAGTGTGATATTTGGTGGGGGGGGGGGGGGCAAAGAAAAAGAAAATGAAGTAATATCAGATATAACAGAGAATGTAATAGAACAAGGTAATAAAGACAAAAGTATAGAAAAGGATGTAGAAGAGAAAAATAAATGAAAAACAAAATAGTAGTAATACTGATATGGAAGAAATACTAAACAAATGAAGTGAAAGATGATTTAAATACAGTAAATGTTGAAGAAGAGTCAAGTTTAAGTAAGAATGATGATGCTAAATGGAATACAGCTAGATAAAAAAGAAATTCAGTTGTAGAAAAGAGTGGCAGAAAGAAAAACGAAAAATATAGAAGACTTAAAAAAAGAAAAAAAGAAAGGGAAAGGATGAATCGATACTATTATTTAAAGTAGAGTTACGTGTAAAGTTTTGTCAATAAATGTGAACTGTTTTAAAAAGTAGGAAAGAAGGCTAGGGATTTTGGGGTGGTGTAAAACGTTAGACAGTGATGCTATTATACTAGAAGATACTAGATTTATGTCAAAAACTGAAATATATCAAACAGATGTGCCCTAAGGAAAACACAATATGGAATTTTGGGACAGAGACCTGTTCAGGAATACTTTATATAAAGATGCAATTAAAGAGGTAGATGTTACATTTGTTATAACAGGTAGAATTACTCTTATTGATATAAGATGCAGAGAACATGTTAAGAGAATTATTGCATTATATGCTTATATTATAACAAAGGAGAGGGAAGAGATGTTTAGAAAGATAATACAATATGTAACAGTTAATATGGAGATAGTTGTAGTAGGGGGCATTAATTGTAATTTAAGACAACTAACAAAAAGGCTTATGATGTTAATATAGTAAAGGACATGATAAAATATGGACAGTTAAAATATGTAATTTAGAGATTTGGACATATAGAAGAGGGGAGAAAAGAAGAAAAATAGATTATTTTTATTATCATAAAGTTTAGTAGCAGTTGCATGAGGAGCATTACTGACAGGGTTTTAAGATAATAGGGTAATGTAGATTATGGTAAAAGGAAAAGATGAATATATAAAAATAGGGAAGGCATAAAATGAATAAATGAAGTAAAATGTGATGAGAAAGGGAGACAAGAGGTTATGAGATTATGGCAAGATCATGTAAAAAATCAGAAAATGTTTCAAAAATTGGTCAGAATGGTGGTTAAATTTTAAACTGAAATATAAAAAAAATGTTATATGACATGGGAAAAAGAGAAAATATATAGAGAAAAAAGTAATTATAAGGATTTAAATAATTATATGATTAAGTCTATAGAGAATGATGAGAATTTCTTTAGTAAGGAACAGAAACTATATGAAATGAATAAGAAAAATAGAGCATCTATTGTGTAAATATATTTTTTGAAAGGAAAAACAGAAGAAATTGCACCATATTTAAGTAAACTAATCAAAGAGAATAATAGTGCAGTGAAGGAAATTAAAAGATGCATCAGGTAGGACATGTAGCACACAAGAGGAGATTATGAATACAGTCAAAGAATATATTAGGACAGTATTTAATGGAAAACTCAACCCTAAAACTAAACAACACTGTTTTTTCACTCTATTTTTGTTTCCTGACCTATTTTAACAACCCAAAAAAACTCTTAAGTGCTGTATTTGTCATTTTAGCCTGTTTTCCACAACATGGCTACAAATGGGGCTTGATCTATCACCATGATCTTGTTCTCCTTAAACCCTTTCTCTTTCCAATAATACTTTGCATGACTCATGCCAGACATAAGGAAGTAATTTTGAATTCCCATGCCATTGACATATAATGGGATTTGGGAGGGCCACTGTTATTTTCTTTATCTTTCTGTCTATTATCACCCTCATTTATGTTTGGCTCAAACATTTTTTGCACTATACTTAAAAGCTATCCAGCTACTGCCAGAAAAGTAACTAAATGGCTGGTTTTGTTCAGTGTTTTCTTTTGTAGTCTAAGGGGAATGGATTCTGCAAGGGTCTATCATTGAGGTGACAGTTTTAGCACCTCTGCAGTAGTGTGAGGGAGGGGACTCTTAATTCCTCTTACTTTCCTGGCTGTAGCTGGAGAACTTCTGATTATAGTGTAAAAAAAGGTCTGAGCCAAACATAAATGAGGGTGATTAGAGACAGAAAAAAAGCAGTCCTTTTACAGAAGGTATAGAAAATAACAGTGACCCTCCAAATCCCATTATATGTCAATGGCACGGGAATTCAAAGTTATTTCCTTATGTATAGCATGAGTCATATAAAGTATCATGGGAAAGAGAAAGGGGTTAGGGAGTGGAAGATCACGTCAATACATCAAGCCAAATTGGTAGCAATGTTGTGAAAGGCAGGCTAAAATTACAAATAAATCACTTAGTGTGATTTCTGAGGTGTTAAAATAGGTCAGGAAACAAAGATATAGAAAAATAACATTTTTTTAGTTCTAGGGTAGAGTTTTCTTTTAAAGAACAAAGAAGTAACACATGCAAGAAATGGGAGGTACATACATTTTCAGATATGGAGAATAAGAATTTAGAAAAAGAGATAGAAATGGAAACAGGTAATAAAAGAAAGGAATTTAGATACAGCAGTAGGGCCAGACGGAATAGAATATTAAATGTATAACAATCTGGCTTTGGAACAAAAAAATGGTTTATAAAGCTATTAAATGAATGGTTAGAAAAAGCTGTTTTGTATAAAGAGTGATGTGGAGGCATGATCAGATTTATATGGAAAAAATGAGAGAAAGAAGAAATTCAAAACTTACCAATTGTATTAAATAATACAGATTATAAGATTGATTTTTATGGAAATAGTACACAAAAAGATGGAAGGAAAAGTAGGTAAGCTTGTAAATGATTATTTGTCTGTATAAAAGGTAAAACAATTCAAGACTTATTATTAATAATTAGGGAATTAGTAGATGACACAGTAGTTAGAAATGCTTGGGTTAAATTGATGGTAGGGAAAATAAGTCAAGCTTTTGATTCAATACATCATTTAGTATTATGGAATATGTTTGATATGTATAATATATGTCAGAAGATTAAAAATGTGTGTATGTCAGTATACAAGTATAAAATAGTAAAGGTGATGATATAAAGTTAGAGAAGTGTATTAGGCAAGGATGCCCATTGAGTGGCACATTATTCACACGAGTAATGAATGTAATATCAATGTACATGAATAAGGAGATGGATGCTAATAGTTATATTTCTAAGGAAGGGATAAAAATGCCCATATTGCTTGAATTATGGAAATGAAATTATTATTACAACTATTAATGAAGTTAGCATGAATGTAGTAATGCAGCAGTTACAAGAAGATATTAAGGTGTTTGGGCTTGTATTACATAAAGATAAAAGTCAAGGTTTAGGTTTTGAAGGAAAGATCGGTGGAGTTGAATTTAATAAAGAAATAATTTAGATCCTTGGAATAAACTTCAGGGGGGCAAGAAATTATAAATTCTGTATGGAAAGAGAAAATAGAGGAATTTAAACAAATGTGTGTTTTGGAAGTCGTTTAGGCTTTCCTTTAAAAAAGAAAGTATACTTAACAAATTCAGTTCTATTAGCAAAGATTACTTATTTAACTAATGTCTTTAGTGTTAGAAAAGATGTGTACAATATAATGCTTTCCTTCATCTGAGGATCAAGGTTAAATCCTTTAAAAAGAGGGGTGTTATATGTGCATAATAAAAAAACTAGGTTTAGAGTTAATAAACTCTATAATTTATATGTCATCCTTAAATTTATATGTAGTAATAAAGCATTTAAAAGAAAATGAGGATACTTTAATAAAAAAAAATATTAACTGTGAAGTATAAAATGCAATGGTTGACTTTTTTTAGTTCTAAAAAAGGAGAAGTTGTAATAAAGACGTGGAAAATGATCAAAATACGATTATTTTATGGAAAATTAATGTGAAAAAAGTTGAAAAAGTTAGAAAAATGGTATGAAAAGATTATGGAAAAGTATTACAGGATATATCTTTGGAAGGAATTAAACAATGAGAGAAATAATGCTATTGCTGCAAGACTGAAGAGATGCAAAATAGAAGGTCAAGATTTTCTACGGAGGTTGGCTATACAAAAGGTACCAGTGAAGGTGAATATGCCATATAAAAGTGTAAAAGACAGAGTTTGTTGATATTGTGGTGAATCTGAAGCATGTGAACATGTTTTCATACAAAATAAAAGGGTATAAATGTTATGGCAAAATACTGTAGAGAGAAATATATAAATTAATTTAAAGACGTAAGCAATTTAAACATGAACTTGATCAAATTTGGTTACTATAGACATAAAAGTAAAACATTCTCAAGAAAAAAATCAGAGGGTTAAGGAAATCATATTCATTGAAAAATGAGAATTAGCAATGAAGTTGAAAAAATAAGGTTTTGGTTGTGGAAACTGGAGTGGGGTCAAAAAAGTAATAAGTATGTGTTATATGTGATAAAGTAAAATGAGAAAGAAAGATGTGATAAATGTATGTGAGTGTGCAAAATACTTAATGATTATATAAATAAAACCAAATCCAAGTAGTCAGCATTCAAGAAAAACAAACAGAACTAGATATTGAAGAACGCTGTGCCCCTAAGTGTCTTGAAACGCCAGCCTGGTCTTCCAAGGAATAAGCCGAGCAGAGTGATATTGTAATATAAATGAAATTTATTGCATAAATTATAATAAAAGTTAAGTGCTTTCACTCGCAGACTGCGAGCTTCATAAGAACTCCATTGAATCTGAACAGTATCATTTAAATAACTTATTTGGTGCCAAAGCGCTACATTTAAATTATTTTAAAGGTGTATACACATAAAATGTATGTATGCCATGATGCTGAATAGCACAACATTGACTACATTCATCTCACAATATCAACCCTTACACAAATACAAAATGAAAATAAAAATTATCATAACAATAATAATCATGCTTGGTCTTAATATATAATATATAAAAAATGCATATCTAATTTTTTTTAGTAATTGATCGGTTTTGTGGTTGTTGTTACAGATAGGAGTAGAGTGATATTTAGATATACATTTTTTATATATTATATTTTTTTTTTAAAAAAGTTTTTAAAGTATCAGTTTGGCTTAAAACGATCTGGAATAACAATTAATTAATTAACCAATGGTGTCTTGCCATGTTTTGATATTTAAAGCATTCAATTCCAAGTGATTATGTGATTCTGATGAAGTTTACTAAGTGAAGACGAAAGCGCGCTCAATTACTGTTTCATGTCATTTTTGTGGTCTATGTGATTTTATCGTGTTTGGATCAATAAATACAGTTACTTGGACCTGCTCAGTGTTTTGGATATACAAAGTTCGGTTGATCTGGTGACAGACTTTGGTTTACAGCCTGGAGGACAGCCATTTATGGTACAGCGACGGATTTTTACCTTTTGTAATTGGTCTGCAGCCCCACAATTGGCTCAAATATCCTGCATCTAGTGATCACCAATATGGAGAGGTCACTGCATTATCCCCAGTGTGGTGCCCTCCCTGGTAGGGTCAGACTATAAATCCATCCTGACACACCCCACAGGAGTTAAAAAAAACTGAAAAATGTCATTAAGAAAACTATTGTCTACTAAGCAATGGTATAAAAAGATTCAAAGCACCTTCTAACATAGCTGACAATGACTCCTCTGGTAAGGAATGCACAAATGCCCTATAGAGGCACTTAAACAAATAAATTGACTCAGCTGTACCCAACAGGAACAAAACCAGGTCTTGCTGAGAAAACAAGCCATACCTGCTGGACTGTAAGTATAAATAAGCTATACAACAAAGGAAAGAAACTGATAACTAATAGGAGGGAACTTACGCAACAGAAGAAGATTACCCTCCACAGCTTAAGCAAACAAATCAGATACCTTATTAAGTCCTCTAAGGCTAGCTATGAGTCAAAATTAGCATCCCTAGTTAAAGGCAATCATAAGGCATTCTTTAGCTGCATCCAAAACCTAAAAGGGAATGCTTAGCTGTGTGCCAAACCTATAGTGAACAGTACCACTCACATTGAACCTGAGTAAATTGCCAACCTAATAGCTGACAGGTTTGGCAATAACTTCACCCTCTGCCCGTCCCTACTAGACATACCCCCAAAGCATTCTTGACACCAGTCCTCTATTGAGTATCTCCAAACAACAGGTCATACAAGCACTCTCCAAGGGCAAAAATACAGCCTCTGTGGGGACAGATATCATCCCAGTTTGCTTACTAAACAATCTAAAACAAGACCTAGCAGAACCACTTGATAGTCTCTTTAACTATAACCTAAGAACTGTCTTTGTCCTGGCAGAGTGGAGAACAGCAACCGTAATCCATCAACTGACCCTGGGAACTATCAACTCATAAGCCAAACCAGCCTTATCTAGTTTTTGGAAAGTGGAAGGCTTTGGAAAGTGACCTGTGCCTTGGGACTTCCTCCTACATATAATGTACATTTTTTATACTATTGGTCTTCCACTGTATTATGCATGTATGTGAGTTTTTTGTTTAGTTTTCTTCTTCTCAGTACAGTATATAACTTTTGAATGCTAATTTGTATTAAATCATTGGTCATGTTATAGCTTGTTTTTTTTCTGTTTACGCTAAAAGTTTCAGCTTAATCTGTCATTAGGTCACTTTTGCTATATCTGTAAGGTAAACACCTTAACCATTATGCCATCCTCCCACCATATATATGTAATACTTGTAGCTTTTCTCCTTGAGCCTCCACTGAAAAAGGGCTGCTGCCAAGTCAGATTATCCCAGTTAACAAATGTCAAATAAATAAAATAATAAATAAATAAATAAATAAATTATCTGCAAGGCCATGGAAAGAATCATCAGGGACCTTATCCATAAGGACAAAGTTGACCTTCAAACCCTTGACCCGAACCATTTGGGTTTCATCAAGGGTAGATCTTGCTTATTAAACCTAATGGACGTCTTTGAGAAAGTCAGCAAAGCCCTGGATGAGGGCAAAATATTACATACCGCCTATCTAATTTATCCAAGGCCTTTGACACAATCCCCCATTCAGGCATCATAGAGAAACTCTCCCAGCTGGGGACTAACCCATACATTACTAGATGGGTAGCAAACTGACTCACTGACAGAATGCACACTGTCAAAGTTGGGGAGTCCACCTCCATCAGTAGACTAGTTACCAGTGGGGTAGCACTTGAATTTGTGGTTGGCCCTCTACTGCTTGGAATCTATTTCTCTGAAGTCAAGGTGAAGATAGATGGCCTGTGGCTTACCAAGTTTGGATATAGATAGTGCCATTCTAAGCTCAATCTCAGTGGTGTGAGGCTTGGGAACACAGGTTGATAGCATTCTAAACTTTGATCACCACTGTGTGTTCAGGGTGGTAAGAAAAGCATTCTACATTGAACATCTCATAAATAAGGGCATTGCATCCAAGACCAGGGAGGTTATAGCTCTGCTGTACTCAGCCCTCATCAGACTACTAATTGAGTAGAGTGATTCCTCCTGTATGTACCTCACCATACACCTTCAGCAACTGGACAGACTACAGAGGTTTCTAACCAAGAGAATCCAGGGCCTCCAAAACATGACAAACATGGAAAGACTGAAAGCCCTTTCACTGTACTCTGTATCATACAAGCTGTTAAGAGGTGACCTGTGCCTGGCTTACAGAACAGTCTCATACCCCGCCCTAATGGAAATGCTGCACATCCTCAAATCAATTGGGACAAGAATAACTCACTCCAGGGATCTCAACCTAACCTGTGTCATTAACAGAACATGCTGGAGAAACAGATATATCTCCCAGTGATTGCCACTCCTCTGGAATAAACTATTTCTCTATGTGAAGCAGAGCTCCTCAATGACCCTATTCAAGTGCAACTTTGACAACTGGATGGATGACTGTAAATTTTCCCCAGTGGTGGCACCTCTGTCACAAATGGACAGGAACAGTTGGGGCTAATCACACAATCAATCTGCTATCAATGGCCATCTAACTATGGTTAATAAGGGTACATGGGTTATTACATGGATAGGCTCGTAAAGGCCCTAGGGACATTAGCCTAGTAAACTTCTATGAATCTATGAATAATTGCAAAAAGGACTGTAAAATATGTGAAGGTGAAGAGCATTTATATTTTGTTTGTAAACAACAAGAAGAAATATAGGAATTCTTGATGAAGATAATGCATTAGCAAATGACAAGAGAGAGGCTGAAAGAGGAAAAAAAGAAATAAGTGAAAGAGAAAGTGAAAAAAGAGAAAAAAAAACATAAATAATTTTATTAAAAGAAGAAGTGGGTATAGGCAATGAAAATGATGATGGGGATGCTCTAAAGTGATAAGTGAGATGAATGGGAAAGTAACGTTAAAGAAATTAAGAAAAGGAATTCGATATAATAAGGGTAAGAAAGAGCAAATTAAAACTTGTTTCTCCAAAGATTAAAAAGAAAGGAAAAGAATAATTGTGTCTATTTTAATGAGCATTAATTGTTGGGCTAACATGGGCAGGAGAATATCAGTATTACAATGGTGTAAAAATGAGGTTGAGCTTATTTATTTACAGGATACAAGATTTATTAACTTTATTATTTAACTCTACCAGGCAAACTCTGGCCTCAACTTATCTTCTTCCTTCCTTATTATACGGAGCCCCTCTCCTAACCAACTTGTCCTCCTCTATCACCTCTAAGCTAGAAAACTGCTACAACAAAATCTCTAAATTTGCCTCTAAATCTAAAAATACCACCCATCATTGCCTAAACCTACAATCCCTGAATTGGCTTGAACTCCCAAACTACCTAGACTATCACCAACTCACTACTGCACATAGACTCATATTTCACCCAACAGAATGTCCCCTCTCGAACTAACATCCTTCCCCCTTATACACCCAACAGAGCTCTCAGATCTGAAAATCAGAACTTAATTACTATCCATAAACCTAAACGTCCTGCTGGCCAACCTCTCCTATCTTTCTCACTAGGCAAGAAATGGAATTCCCTTCCTTCCACACTAAGAACCATACCAAACTCAGAAAACTTCAAAACCCAACTATTCAAACACCTGTCCACTAAATGGAACTGTACCTGCCTTCACCCAACCTAATCCAAGGGGGTTCTCGCTCTGGTTCCCAAGGTCTACAACTCTCATAGTTATCTTCCTATGAGCCTATCTAAGCTCTCAACAATTTCTATAGCTTCTCTCTAAGATCTCACCTCCTACAGCTACCCTCACACAGCCCAACCTTTTAAATATTGTAAATAGCATTCTACTGTTGATGTGTGTATGTAACGCATATTTACATTTTCTTAAAAGTTTTGTATGTAAACTGTTTCCACACCAAACCCATATCTGTTTTCCTCAAATGAAATTGTGTAATCCCTACCTTCAAGCTTAATGAATTTGTTAACTGTGCATGATATTGAATGCATTTATGAGTAACTATTCTACATAAGATCTTTAATATTAACTATCATTTGTATCTAAATTGTATAATGCATCTTGGAGCTTTTCTCCCCGGGCCTCCACTGAAAATAGGTCAATTCAGCCAAGTGGACTTCATCAGTAATCAAATTGCAAATAAATAAATAAATAAATAAATAAATTATTCTGGAAATTGATAGATGGCATAAATTTTATGGGAAGGAAATGTAGTATGGAATTTTGGTAAAGAAAAATGTTCAGTTTTAGTTTTTATTTGTAATGAGAAGATTTAAATATTAGACTTTTGTATTGTTAAAACAAAGAGATCTATAGTTGTAGATATGAGGACAGGTAAGGAGTTTTTTAGGGTTATAGGGCTATATGTTTTTACATCAATAAAAGAAAAAAGGAGTTGTTTGAGTTATTGAAAGCATATGTTATAGTGAACACAAAAATCATTGTAATGGTCTTTTTTTAACTGTGGGTTAAGAAAGTCTAACAAAAAATAGCAACTGGCATTTGGAAGAATAAAAAAGTGATGCAATGTGGTGGTTTAAATTTATGGACAGTAGAAGGGTGGACATATAAGAGGGGTGTTTTATGTACCGAAATTGATTTTGTATATCATCTAATTCAGTAATTGTAGTTAATGGTAGGAAAAGTATTAATGGATTTTCTGATCACATAAGTATCTGGGTTGTCTGTGGGGAATCTAGTAAATACATAATAGAAAGAAAGGCAATTAAAATACTAATGATGAAAGGTATTGATAGTTGTCTTTTGGAAAGAGAAGTTAGCTCTTTTGGTGCAAACATAAAACTATGAGACACTTTTATGTTTTGTAGGCTAAATGGAGTGTTGAATTTTAGGAAAATTTAAAGAAATACATTTGGAATTAGTTAAATCAAAATAAACTAGAACAGTCTATGAAAAAAGAATTTGCTTATCAGTTTGAAAAAATTATTCTGAATTTTTTTAGGAATGAAAAAGATTTTTTATTTGTTTTTTTTTTTTTTGGAAAATAAAAGGAAAATGGAGACTATGTTATTTAAGCAAAATTATCTGTTAAAAGGTAAGAAAGAAGAGTGTTCTTTCTTTCTGGGTGAATGGGTAAAAGGTTTAATGATTCTCATGACTGGGATAAAAATGATGGCATTATTGTGAGGAATCAAAAGAAGATATTGATGAATGTATATAAGTATGTCAATGAAATCTATAAATAAAATAACGGTGAAGGGGTTATTGTGAGCAATCAAAATAAGATATTAATGAATGTAGAAAAGTATGTCAATGAAATCTATAAATAAGCTAAAAGTAATAAATGTAGAGAAATTACGTTGGTAGAACTGGATAAAGTATTGGTTAGTGTTACTGTGGAATCTGTTTCAGGCTTGGATTGTATAGGATATAATTTTTTATAAAAATTGAATGATACAGTAAAAACTTGTATTTATTAAACCCATGCAGGAGGGTATAGCAGATGAAAATATATTTGAATGAGTTATTGCATTTAATTTGAAAAAAAAGCAAAAAGAATGACAGAAGAAACTAAACAGTAAAAACATTAAATAATGTGGTCATAAGATTTTTATGAAAATATTACAAGTCATGTTTAATGAGGTTATTAGGTAAGTTTTTATAGATAGTATATTTGGGGTCAAGGATAAGTGTAATCAAGAACTATTATTGATTGTAAGAGAAGTGGTGGATGAAACTGCAAATAGAAAGAAGGAAGTAAAATGATTGGTTGCTGATGTTAAGAAAACATTTGAATGTGTAGACCATGTTAGTTTATGGCATATTTTAAGAGTATGGTGTATACGAGAGAGTTTAGAAAGTACTACAATCTGTTTATTGTAATTCCAAAGTAAATATTTTAGTTAAGGATTGATTAGGTTCAAGTATTACTATGAAAAGAGATTTGAAACTAGGGTGCCCAATGAGATGGGATTATTTATTTTTACTTATTTATTCATTTATTTATTCATTTATTTATTTATTTATTTAACATTTGTTTACCAGGAAAGTTCGACTTAGAACAAAGTCAATTTTCAGTGGAGGCCCAGGGAGAAATGCTCCAGATGCGTGTCTTTGTAGTTAAGTTTTCTTTAGTTATAAATGCAGTGACAACTAAAGTGTTAAGTAGGGCATCAAAAGTAAAAAATGTTTTAAATAACAGCAAGCATATTTCAAGTTTTTTGCTATATCTAGATTATGTTATTTTTACAGCAAAAAAAAATGAAATGTGCATGGATATAGTTATTGGATGTGTTTGTGACTGCCTTAGAGCAGTAGGTTTAGAATTAAGTAAAGAAAATAAGTTGTTGTTTTGGTAAAATAGTGGTTGTAGAAGGCATTAAGCTTGTAGATATAGAAGTAAGTATATTACGTATAAAATTTGGAAAAAAGAAGTAATTTATGATCAAAGAAAAGTTTTGGTTGGAAATATTAGTATAGGGTGGCTATAGAAGGTATATTGAATGTTACATAAGAAAAAGTTGTATTTAATAAATTCAGTTATTCTCAGCAAAATAGTGCATTTGTCTAAGGTTTATATGATTCTAAGTAAAATAGAGAAATATTTGTTGCAAGCTGTGTTTTTTTTGTGGGGGGAGTTGCAGGATAAATCCTCTTAACAGAGGAATTATACATTTAACAGAAAAAGATGGTGGATTAGTTTTACTAAATCCTGTTTATGAAGCATCAATGAATTTATTTAAAATGCTGGTTGAAAAAATGGGTTCACTGCAAGTTTACTATCAGAAATACTTTAAAGTAAGTATGGATAGTGGTGAAAGAGTGAAGGGAAATTTAAAAGGAAAAGCGGCTATGAAAGAAAAGACATTATAGAATATTAATCTAAAATAAAAATGTGGGGGCTTGTTAATAGGAGCACTGGCATGTCTAGGAAAGGTTGGAATAAAGATATTAATAACAGATTTAATGAGGTAAAGCCACAGGATGAGTTAAGCAATGAGATTCATGATGCGATTAAGTATTGAAAAAGGAGATTCAGTAAGATTCAACAGTCTCAAGATTTTTTATGGAGATTAGGTATAAATGGGTTACCTGTTAAAAGTAATATGCTATGTGAAGATCATTTGCAAAGATTATGTTTATTTTGTGATGAGGGGAGACAACAGACACTTTTTTAGAGTGTCAAACAACAAAGAAATTATGGCATCATTTTTGAGTATTTTTCTCTGAGAAATATGAGAGCAATAAATGACATTAATATAAATATGAATATGATTTTATATGCATTTTATGGGATTAAAGAAAATCAGCCAATAAATTAGATAAAATTATGTTTGGGGTTGTTTATAACATATGGGAGACTAGGATGAAAGAAGTGTTATGTAATAAAAACTGGAATTCAGCTGAAATATTATGAAAAATAATAATCTGTTTGTGTCGAAAGGACTGTGAAGAACTACTGTTTGATTTTTTTTTTTGAGTGATATAATTTTGTAAAAAATAAGAGGATTGTAGATGTATTTCAAGTAAATAATGCACAATAAAACACCACTACTCTTTTTGATAGTCGCTGTGGGATCTTTTATATCCACCTAAGCTACTACCAACTTCAGCAAATGATACCGCCATTTAATGTCTTATTTGAAGGATGGCGTACAAACAGAATAGTAGCAAACTCCCTTATGCTACAATGCAATGTCAATATTTGATTTACCTGTTGTAGGAATAGAACCCACAGCCTTTTGCACCAAAGATGAATGTGCTACCTGTTGCACCACTGCCACTGCTATGTTAGTGTACATTTCATTGACTTAAATTTTTACTACAACAATAAAACTGATTTGATGGTGTCACACCTCACAGTATTATTCACAGTAACAAAAATAAATCTAGTCAGATCAGGGAAGAGGAGGATATATATCTTGGCTAAATTAGTTAGCTGTGTTAGTGTGATTTTCTAGTGGATACTGATGTGATTTAATCTGTGAACCCGAGAAGCACATAAAACAGCAGTCAAGTCAAAATACACATTTCTTCTTCCAAAGTTATATTTATTAAAAGGGAATAACATTTACTGTGAGTCTCAAAGGATGAAGAAGATGCTGTCTGCTTTAAGACTCTCATCATTTTTTTTTCCACAGCAATAAATGTGGAAAATGAACTTATCAAGGATTTATTTTTTCCATAACATTATTTGCACTTTGCAATGAATAATTACTAAACTCAGTAAGGCATAAATTTTGGAATTAATAAAAATTTTAATCAAAAATGTTATCATTTACTGAAGACATATTACTGACATTTGATACACCAAGAAATAACTTTCATGATGTGTTTAATATTTCTAGCTTTTAACCTATGTCCACTTATCAGCCATACATTTGTATTTGAAATGTACATGCATCGTGTATCACAAGTACAACAAATAAGCATCACTTTATTTAAACTGTAATTTTACTGATAATAATATGAAACAGAATTTTGATGACTCACTGTTTATTTCAATGAATCTTTTGATTATATTGACAATGACATGTATTCTCTTGTTTTGAAGATATAACCAAAAGTAATGGTTACTGTTTTAAGTACTAGCGGTATTAATAAAATTAGTACTTTCACTCCCCTACATAAAGTGAAGCTGTTAGAATTTTTCAAAAGTTGTTAATCATAAAACTGAATGATTGTGTGACATTCTTTCAAGTGCATTACTTAATAAATAAAACAAATGGAGAAATAGGTTCATTACCCAATGGCTGCCTTTCTTCTGGAATAGACTCCTGCTACAAATTAAGCAAACTGGAAATGTTTGATTGTATGTGTATTCACAAAATCATCCCTGGTTTGAATGGCCTAGCCCTCCTAAAAAGAAGAGCAGACTAAGATTAAGTAATGGCGAAGTATAACTGGTCACAAGACTCAGTTACCTTCTATTTACTATGATCTTGTAAATTAACGCCAATGTGCATTAGAACTTCAAATACTAGTAATATTTACAAATATTGGTAAATGATACTACAATTGTTAAAAACGCATTCAGATGATGATAAAAAATGTCAGTTGTTAATGTAGTACCATATGCACTCGGGCCTAATGACCGTTTACAGAATAATAGCAATTTTGAGCCTATGGAAAAGCAATAAATAAAAGTCATATTCTTTTAGACAAGGTCATCAGACAAGGTTATTTAACTAAGGAAGACATGATCAAAAATGTCTCATACAACTATGAGATTGTCAGTCTTTTAAACTGGCAAGAAATAGATAAATGAACCTCATTGTCTAAGGGAAGAACACTTGTTTCTCTAAGAGGAACACAATACAAAATGTTGGAAGAATAATGAATTATTACTTTTCAAATTTTCTGTGTAAAACAACTGATGTAATTTATATAAGTGATATATACTCCAGATGCTTAAAGCCTTTTTATCAATATCATACATTACCATGGCATTTGGGTATTGCATAAATTCCTAGGTAATGCCACACTTAATAATTACATAAGGGGTTGGGAGGGTGGCTCAATGGCTAAGGTGTTTGCCTTATAAACACAAGGTGCAGGGTTTGAGTCTCACAAGGGAAAATTGGCTAGGCTTAAAATGGCTCGCAAGGGCAGTTAGCTTAGTACTAAACTATGAACTATGGTGGATCTAAATTTCCCCATTTTAAACAATAATATATTTCTGCTTAATGAAAGAGTTTACAAGCCAGTTAAAACCAAGACAGTGGTTCCCCTTTGCACCTGATTATACCTGTCTTAAGACAGGAATATATATGCATACACACACACACACACACACACACACACATATATATGTATATATAATATAGCATTTTCCAGCATAATGTGCTATACCATTTTTATTTGGTTAGCAATTTGAAATAGATTTTCAAAGGACATACAGGATGTGCAAAAACTTCTTAATGCATTAAATGATAATAAGTTTTCATTTTATTTTACTTTTGTTCATCATTCAAACAAAGTTAATTTTTAGACATTTTGTTGACGAAAAGATTAGGGAAATACATAAGCTGCAAATGATATCAATAATCTAGTTCCATAGTAAACTCTGTTATTTTTCACCCTTCCCATCTAATTGTTCTACTACTTCATACTGAACTCAATAAACTATTTTCCATGCATGTCTGTGGAAGGAATTATGTATGGAAAGCTTCTTATTCATTTTCAAATGGAATACAACAAGAAGGATCAGGTGACAAGAGACTTGGAATTTGATATAAATTAACATTTTAATGAAAACAGTAATGTCATCTCATACAATAGAATGAAGTTTTTTATCCATTATAATATTTTTGCATCTAGGATGGGTGGTACTAAGAAAAAAATTTGGGGGACTGTTATTCTTTGATATTAAATTGAGGGAATATTTGAAAATATTCCCATTGCTATATTTTTACAGGGTTAAATATTTGGGTAACTTTTCAATAGTGTTATTTTAAATACCTACATGCTACATTATACTCTTTCACATTCTTCCCTTGGAAGTCTCCTCTGTGTTTACTTTTTCCATTCCCTTTTTTCTTAAGATATATTTTATTATTACAAAACATTAAACTTATGCTTCAGAACAGTTAATGTATGCCCTGTCTTGTCCCCAGTATTTTAACCATGCTAGGGAAATGAAGAGAATGTGTCACACAATCTTGCAAGAACTTACCAGGAAAATGTGGCATAATATGTCTAATAGCCTGGTACAGTGCCATTTATGTTTAAACATGTCAGTCAACCAGCTGTTTTAAATGTAACAATTGTAAGTAGCTTCTTAACTTATATAAGACATATATGTGTTTAAAATAGTTTTTATTAGGAAAAGAAAAGTGTGATTGTACAGAAGTTCAATACCTTGGTTCCTTTTGGTTTAAATTGAGAACGTAACTGGAAGATTTTATACTGCTTTTTGATAAGAATGTATTCTTTTATAATAGGTATTTAATTAACTGTCATCCTTTATAATTATGTTTTGGATGCATGATTTAACTTTTTTTTACATCTGTTTTGTTGAGAGAACACAGGTAATAAACTGCCATTTATTCTAAAACATATAAAAACCCTTATCATGAGCACTAGCATGTCTTTGTGACCTGTAACTCTGGCATACTGCTGGCCCACTTACATCCTAAATCTTTGTAACTGTAGCATTCCTTGCTTAAAAATGCTTATATTATTTACATGGAATTGTTTATACAAATATATCTGTATTTCATATGGATTAAACCTAATATTCACAACTGTAAGTTTTTGATTCTGGTAATGTCAGATTGACATTTGAAAAACTAGCAATTCATTTTCTCATGGTCATTAATATGAAGATTTCAAAATAAATGTGAGTTATCCTTTATAGTGGTCTTGCAGCATGAAATGATATCATAATTCACCTTTATATTTTTGGATTATGAGAACTGAATGCAAGTTAATTAACATTTAAAAGCATTAAAGCTGACTGTAATGTCAGTTGTGAGCAATGCAATCATTGACAAATGGATACAAGGAAATGTCACATATAGCTAGTGTTACTCGGTTAATGGATGATTTGGATAAAAGTGAAAGAGTAGCTGAGAATATTTTCAGAGACTTAAGTTGTTAGTAGATTACTTTCCTGGTATATTTTTAAATTTAGGGTCATTGAATAATGATTTCTTAGAAAAGACTATGATGAAGAAAGATCTGGTGGATACTTTGTGGGCAAGTTAATGTAGAGCAGTTGGGTCTAAACAGTAAGCTATCAAAGATTTTGATTGGAGTTGAGAAATTAAAGGTAGTTCACTACCAGCTGTAACTAAAGATTGCTCCTTTGTGGTCTCACAAATAATTATGAAAATTAAATATGTTAATTTAAAAATTAGTAAATATGTTAAATAAGATAAAAGGTGAAATTGTATTTTAATTTTGGTGAACATTGTGAAATGTTTTACATGGTATGTCTTATGGTCTTGTTATATAGTTTTAAAATAGTTCATTGTTAAAAAATTGAATGGATGATTAGATTCTTATGGCCATGTTTATAGGTTCATAGATTAGTACTAAGCTAACTACCCTTGCGAGCCATTTTACACCTAGCCAATTATCCCTTGTGAGACTCAAACCCTACACCATGTGTTTGTAAGGCAAACACCTTAACCATTAGGCCACCCTCCTATTGTGTACACCCTATGCTTAATTGATTGCCCTTAAAAAATTGAGATGTTTACATTTCAAGAAGAAGAACCGAAGGATTAAAGGATGATAGTAAAAGATTTTTCACTGTAGAATTATGTTTGTGTGATCAAATTACACTTTTTCATGTCTGTTATTAAATTACTAAAACATCAACAAAGATCGGTCTGAAAGAAATTAATTTCAGAATTCAGAATAACATTTAACTGCCTTGCACTGTCTCCCAAATACAGTGATTAATGACAACAAAGGCAGCTGGAAAGGTGTCCATAAATTAAACCTGAAAAGCTGGTCTAACAGCACCACTTTGGGGAATAATGCAGTAAAAGCAACTACTACAGAACATAAGGTTATCTCTAAAATGCAGTGGATCTGAAAAATAATCTAATAAAGCTGTTAGCCATGAACTAATACTTATTAATCAGCTGTAATGGCGTAGTGGTTAAATACTTTGACTATGGTGTATGAGGTCCTGGGTTCAAGACCTGCAAAAGTTGTTTAACCTACGTATGAACCTATAATTAATTAATGGGGCAGCAAAAGATGACACCCTCTGGCTAGGCTTATAAATGCCCTCAGGCAGATAGCCTAGTATCTACCTAGGAACAATGTCAAAACAGAGTTTCAGTTCCTTTTTTTGAAAGTTAAAAATTCCAAGATGAGAATTTTGTGATGAAGTCATTTAAGTAATAGTAACAAGTCAGCAACCGATCTACAGAAAAAGGTGGCCTAATCATCCAAAGACTGAGAGTTTTCTTTAAGCTAGAGAGTGAACCGCCTGCCTTACTTCAACCATTAAAAGAAAAACTGAATGGAAAAAATATTGTGATGTATGTCATCAGCCTATAGTACTAGAAACTGAAAGAAGCTTGTGAAGAAGAGTGGTTTGAAAAAATGGTACAGAATATTTCAGGCAAACCAGTCTTAGAAAAGAAAGAAACATGGTTTATTATACAAAACAATTTTAAAAATGTGCTTCTTGTCAAACTATTTTTTTAATTAAGTTAGCTGCTTCATGCTACTCAGGGTTCTCATACCACCATCTTTCACAGATTTGCTTAGACGAAAAATAATCAGTTACACACATGGCCATTCATTCTATTTCTATCACACATATATTATTATTATACTGATAGCTGTATTAGTTACAGAATGCATCATCTGCTTAGAGAAGGGATCAGGCATTTTAGTTTCACCAACACAGCTTACAAAATAGTTGCAGTTATATTAAAATTCAGGTATATATTATAACAAAGAATGATCAAATGATCAAACACTGTTACATCGACCCGTAAACTTTGAATCGCCAAAACAGCAAATGGCTGGAACAGCGAATTTTTTTTCCCATGGAAAAAAAAAATCGCTGATCTCAAAAAAAAAAAAAACACTAAATAAAGTGGGGGGCTGTCCCCGCACACACCCCTACTTAAATATACTAACTCCAAGAATGCACTACAGTGGAGGAAATGGCACAACCTGGACAATGGCCCAGTGATTTTATTTCCTTGGGCAAAAAAATTGGTGTTCCAGCCATTCACTGTTTTGCTGGTTCGACTTTTAGGGGTCGATGTAACAGCATTCGATCATCTGGATCTTTTCCTGTTCTAAAGTAGAGCCTTAAAATTCTATGAGTTTAGCAGACAAATCAATTAAGATGTTTCTAAAGAAGATATCTGACATGTCTGTAGACAATCTGCTATTCCTATTCCTGTTAGTATGGCTAGGGAAAATAAAGTGTGGGTGTTTATTGCATCAGCACGTATACAAATCTTACAGTATTTGTTGTTCATTATTTTTCTTGTGGGAGGCACTACAGGACAGTGAAAACTGAAAAAGTTCAATGCAGTTAGCATCAAAAAGGTAAACCATAACCAGATAAATATACACTGCTTGTGTAAGTCCATGTGCTAGTCCCTTTCTGAAGGCTAGCTAATAATAGGCTTTGTCCCTTGTAATAGAACAATGCTGAGGGTAGGTAGATTAAAATGTTACAGCAAATGGTATTGATGGAGTGGGTTCGCAGTTTGATATTGGTTCTGTCACTGCAAAACAGAGATAGGTGGTCTTAGAAATAACTAATAGTTATAGAAAAACATCTTGAAATAACATGAAGATCTTCTGAGAATACAGTCTTCCATGTGTACACTTGTCTTTGTCCTTTCGTATACATGTGAAAATTTGTTGACATGCAGTACTAGTGGAAGGTGTGGTAGCTCTTTGCCAGTAACCACTTAATGGTTAAAGCATTCATTATTCATATTGCAGTGATGTCAGATGCTTCAGATGAATAAAAAGGATTGTAATGTGACTTTCTTTCCCTGTTTTAACTTTTGAATAATCTTTTCTTGCCCTTTTCTTAAGGGGTCTATGGAAATCAACACACTGGATTCCAAACCTCAAATATGCCTTGTTTCTTCTTGTTAGCTGGCATTTTGAATGAATTACTCCTTCTTTTTCTTTTATAATGTACACACCTGTGCCTTAATTTTCAAAAATAACATTTATATATATTTTTTTCAGAAAGGGTTGGGAGGGTGGCCTAATGGTTAAGGTGTTTGCCTTACAAGCACAAGGTGCAGGGTTTGAGTCTCACAAGGGATAACTGGCTAAGCTTAAAATGGCTCGCAAGGGCAGATAGCTTAGTACTAATCTATGAACCTATGAACCTATATGTCTATATTACTACACAATAAAGTAATTGTTGACAATAATCTTACATTTGGCATGCACATACAAAATTGCATAGGAAAAACTCATCAAAAACAAGGAATGCTTTATAGAGCCAAAAACATTCTCACCAATGCAAGTAACAGTATACATGCTGATATTTATCTCATCCCCACTCATCTTCATGGCGCTCCCATCCTTACTAACCTCCAGACATCACAAAAAATAAAACTTGAACAATGCGAAATTTGTAGCACATTCTATTTTCAGAACCCACCACTGCATAGCACTAAAAAGCCTAAATTGGTTATAACTGGCACATTATCATATGCACAACTTCTTACCACCTATAAAATTATCCAGCATCCATCTGCCTGTCCAGCACTAAAAACACTCTGCACAGCTATGCTCCCAGCCTGTCACTGTGAGCCACTGACCAAACACTCCTGTCTGTCTACAAACTAGAAAATCTGCTGGGCATTATCTGTTCTTGTACAAGGTTGCAAAGGCCTGGAACTCCTTATCTGTATCACTCAGGTCTATAGCCTCCCTCCCCTTTTTTCAAAACCACTCTGAAAGACTTCCTAGCTAAAATCTGGCTCTGTCCTTGATTCAAATCAGGATAAATTATATCCCTAAATGTGATCAAGTACCTTCTCATTCTTTATACCTCCTTACTCTCCCTTATTCACTTACTTCATTACTTCTATTAAATTCCCTTTCCCAACTTTCTCTCTAAATACACCATAAATCTGTTTTCCCTCACTTCATATTGCAATTCCTGTTTGCATTAGACTTGCTTACTTTTAATTTCTCTACAAATGATCTAAAATTTCTATAAATATTAAATGATTGTCATATAACTTGAATTGATTCTTAATCAATGTTTTTATGTTATTTTGTTATAATTACTTAAACTGCAGATGTTTTTTGTTTTATTTTTGAAGATTGTAAAATTATTGTTCTTAACATGTTTTGTAATAATTTGGGGATTTTCTCCCTGGGCCACCACTGAAAAGGGCTTCTACCCAGTCAGACTTTCCCAGTAATCAAATGTCAGTAAATAAATAAATAGTTGTTAGATGTAGGTCTAGCTACTGATACATTTTTAGTAACGTTCAGTATGCCCAAAATCTAGACTGAATTATGAAAGAAAGATGCACATTTATTTGACTAAAGGACTATACCATAATTCTGAATGCATATATCTACCAAACCACAGATAAATAACTTTTGTGTCAATTATTTCAACAAAATAACTTAAGAGCTTCAAGGTTTGTATAGATATTTTAACAGACAAAGAAAATGTGTCAGCCTTATTTATTTATTTGATATTTGTTGACTTGGAGTGTCTGACTGAGTGAAAACCCTTTTTCAGAGGAGGCCCAGGAAGAAAAGCTCCATAATAGTAATTAATAACAGGCAAGCAATGATGCAGTAATTAAAATAGTGCAAAGTAAAATAAAAAAATAGTTTATTCTGCACAAAACACTATTTGAATCAGTACCTCAACTTTGGGACCTTTCTGTAGTGCTGAACTCCACACTGTGTCACAGAGAATTAAGCCAAGCAGCTCTATGAAAGAATTTGATTTTCCCACCTTCATCCATGACCTCACCTGACTTGCATATAATTGTACCTTAGACTTGAATGAACATCATGTTCAATAAATGATTAGCGACAGCTAAAGTCTGTGCAATTTAATTCACGGCTGGACTCACCAGGAAAATGATGGTACTTAATAAGTATCACTAGTGACACAGACTGATAACGTGTGGGAGTGGGAGGAGGACTAAGGTGATCAGATGTCAATCAAGATTCCTGAATATATGCAATGCACAACGTCATGATGATGTAGTAAGTGCAGCATTGATCTAAAATGCCTACTTAAATACACAAGAAAAAGAGCAAGAAAAGGCTCCCTGGGCACTTGTGTGAATATCAACATACTGGGACTTAACCTAATAGCAAACACTCATCAGGAAAAAGCCTGCCCTACCTTCTCTTTCCAGCAGAAAACAAGCCAGTAATCTAACTACGAGCTGGGTCACTAAAACATCTACAGACAATGCATGCGTAATCAGTATACTGCAAAATAAGCAATAGGAAATAAATAGAACAGTTTCAAGATGTTTTAAGTAATTTGAGCTGCTTAAACAATAAAACTGTGAAATGAAGTTAGTTAGTTAAATAAATAAATAAATAAAGTCACTTAGCCAACATGGATTCAGTTGAGAAGTACAGAGGTGAAATCTTTTCTTCCTGGTAAGAAGTCTGAAGTGATTTTACAGTATCACCACTGCTGATTAATCAGACAGAAACACATATATATTTTAGCACTGTCTAATGCTTTAGATTGAACAGTTAATGTCAATGACTTGAATTTGGGAAAGGTAGTAGTTTTAATAAAGACTCCTAATAAGTGACTGGTGGTGTAAACATTTTACCCTGTAAGCAGTTTTATTCGAACTCTTGGGATAATAAATAAAATGTTCCATAAGTATCTTAACTTTACTCATTGTTCATGTTAATACTAATGAGAACTACAAATTAAAGTAACAATAACTATCTTGGTCATAAGGAATATATATTGCTTTAAAGCAGTGACCTCTGCCTCCGTTTATAATAAGAAGTATTTAATAATGCTTCTCATTATAAATGAAGGCAGAGGTCACTGCCTTTGATTATAATGAGAAGCATTTAATAATGTTTGTATATGATTGTGCAACAACAAAGTACAATTAATATATCATAGAATCATAGATTCATAGACTGTTACTAGACTAATGACCTGGGGGGGTGGGGGGTCCTTACTAAGCCTAGCTAAGTTTTCCTGAAAGGATAATGATGTCCTGAATCCAAATAGGATATTGAGGTCCAGGCATTTATAAGCTACTTATGTCCATAAGGGCATGGGTGCTAAACCCAGGGTAAATTTCCTATTCCCCATCCACTTGTCTAGGTTGTGCTTAAACTGGGTAATAGACAAACTCAGCTTCACATGGATAGGAAGTCTGTTCCATATGAGGGACAGTCTCTGCAACTCTCCAGTATGTTCTGTTTAAGTCACAGACAAAATTCATGTGCCTAGAGCTTGTAATTCTGGTACTCTTTGACTACAAATATGTAGGAGATTCATAAGTATAGGGCTTGCAGATGCCTTGTAAGCCAGGTGTAGATCCCCCCTCAGAAATCTATAGGAGACTGAGTAGAAGGAAATGACTTTAAGGTTCTCTGCATAAGGCAGGTTTGTTATGCCTTGTAATCTTGTTGTAAAGAACCTTTGAGGTCACTTTAGCTGTAGTATATGCCTGCTCAGGTTCACACCAAAGGAAGCATTGTACTCTATGAGTAGTCTGATAAGGGAGCAGTACAGTGGGATAATGACCTCTTTGGGCCTAGATGCCATGCCCTTATTTTAAGTTGCACAACATAAAAAGATTCCTCACCACTGTGGCCAAATGGAGGTCGAAGGTAAGGCTACTGTCTATGTGAATACCCAGATCCCTGACCAGTAGATCAACTCTTAGGAGTGTATTATCATGAGGCAGACTCACATGTGTTTGTTTGATGTTGTTTTTAAATATGCAGTTGCAACAGATTACATTGGAAAATGTTTTGTCAAATGTTTTTTTTATTCTTGGTATATAAGTAAATAGTAATGGATACTTGCATGCCATTCAGCTACATTACTTTGTGATGGCTCAGAGTCTAGTGGTTCAAAATTAGGTGTGAGTGTGGTAAGGGGTTTGGCCCCTATCCCAGTACTATCTTGTGGTTAGTATTTTTACTGCTGTCAAGATAAGGCAGATTCAGGGGATTTACTTTGCTAAAACATAGTTTTTAATGTGTGTTTTCTTTGCTGGGCTGGTCAGTAATTTTGTTGACTGCCGGGGTTTTCATTTTTTTTTTTGTTTGTTTTTTGTTTTAGTTATGTTCTGTCAGTTTAAAAGGTATCAGTGTTTTTATTAAGATTCATGGTAGATTATTTTTTATTATTTGATGGCAAACTAGTCCTTGTATCTTGGAAAAAAAATATTGGGAATAATTCTTAATAAATGCTTGACTTTAACAAACATTAATGTATTAATTAATTTATTTATGTACTTTTTAGCTTACTTAATTAATTTACTTATTTGCATGTTTGCTTTTGCTTTTCTTTTTTGGGAAAGTCTAATTGCATAAGTTATCTCTTTTCAGATGAAATTAAGACAGAAAAGTTCCAGAAACTGAGACAATGGAAATGTGAAATAAAATTCCAGTGTTTACATATGATATGATATAATGTATGCAAATAAAATTGAACAGAATTTTTATATAGATTGAGTGGATATGAGATAAGCAGTAAGACTTTAACAGTAATTAGAAGGCAAATGTACATAAATGGATTTATACATGTGTACAGGAGATGTATAGTTTTACATAGACTAGATTGATATTTACAGAAGGCTAACAAGGTTTAGAATATGTAGCAGTTACTGTAGAAGATTGTTGTTGTGTCTTTCGGCTTTTCCCGGTTAGGGGTCGCCGCAGCGGAACTCCGGTCTGCTAATGATTAGTAGTTGATTTTTATGTGCTGAGTTACCAGCCCTGACACACAACCTTCAACGAAGGTATGCCCATTCATGCATGTCACCACGCAGAAGACGCTCAAGCTGAGAATCAAACCGGACAGCGTCTTACTGTGAGGCAACAATGCTACCGCTGCACCACCACTGCGGGTCTGAGATAAATCATATCTCATTAATAATCCTTACGGTAGTAGGTTAGCGTGAGAAGATATTTTCTTTGAATTAAATTAAAGTGATGTAACTCGTTTGTAACTAGATTGTTTATAATCTTGAAATAAAAATGGGTCTAGTAATTAGTACAAGAGGCAAGGCATTGCTTTGCTATAATGAATCATAACAAAGTATGCTAGAGGTATAATAAAGAGTCAACCTAGTAACAATTTTGATAGTAACTTTTGGATGGATTATGTCCACTCAGTGGGGAGAAATGTATTTATACAGCTTACATAATGATGCTAATATTATTCACTATTATAACAAAAAAATTCTAGGCTATTCTAAGTACTTATTTTTATATTGCTACTAAAACATTGAGTGGAGAATTTTTAGGTGCATTTGCAAGTTGTTTCCTGTGGACAGGATAGTAGTCCACATCCACAATTTAGATACAGTGATTGAGAAGAGGGCTTTGCCATTGTTATTAAGACTGCTATGAGTTAGTGCTTGGTTCTGTTCCTTAGATCATAGGCTTCTAGCAAGGGAGTAGGTACCCTTCTATAACGTTGTCGATGAATAGGACCCTTGTCAGTTGGTACAGTACTTTAAAATCTGTTTTTAATTATGCATACACAGGCTTATTTGTGAATTCTAACCAAGTTAACTTCTATTGGAAAATAGAATAATTAGAGACAGATGATTCAGTGGCACATATGGCAATTTTATTATTGAAATATATTTAGAAGTTATCCTGTAGGACTTATTTTTTTAATGGCAATGTTATGTAGGTTTAGTGATTCACTTTCTTTTATGCAATGCTAAGCACAAAAAGCAAATCACACCACTAAAGGCTGTTCAAACAAATATAAAATGTATAAGAAAAAAGAATGAACGTGCCACCTCTTGCTCTCAAATATTTTGATAAATGAAACACTCTTAGTACAAACAGCAGTTTAGGTGGAAGCTTGGTAGCTCTTACAAGGACTGTTGAGCTGTTACAAACTTCTTCTAGCTTTTCCTGGTTAGGGGTTGCCACAGCGGATTACTGTCCACTCATCATTGGCAGTGGAGTTTTACAGTGTCGAGTTGCCAGCCCAGTGCCCAACATTCCTCAGAAGGCACACACATATGCCTATGGCCAATTTAGTGTGTCCAATCCACCTACAGCATGTCTTTGGGATGAAACCAGAGCACACGGAGGAAACCCACACGACCACGGAGAGGACATGCAGATTTGCACAGAAGGCACACCAGCCAAGGCTCGAACCAGAGACCTTCTTGCTGTGAAGCGACAAAGCTAACTGCTGCACCACCATGGCCACCTTGTTGAGCTGTTACAAACAGCAGTTTAAATTGAAACTTGCTAAAACTGTTGAGCTGTTAACAGCTGATGCCATTTCAAAGGGATATGAGCACCACACTGTTACTATTTCTTGGCATTTTAATGGCTTTCCTTTTCTTAAAGCTTAATTGTGTGAAATGTAATCTCAGAAAATGAATAACATTTATTGTAGCTATAGCTGTTATGTAGATAGCAGTTGTATTACATGATGTCACTTCATCAGATTTAGTTTAGCAAGTTGTTAGCTAAATATTTATTGAAGGACATTCAACTCTTTTGAAACATCAGTATAACTTGGTTATTTTCTTGAAGTGGATTTTACCTAAAAGCTATTTACATGACAATTGTAAATCTGGTCTACTGTTAACAAGTATATAAATTAAGAGAGTAAATGGAATAGTTTTGCATGATACACCTCACTTTTTTGCTCATCTAAATTCATGAGACCCAGCTCCACCACAAAGCAGTTTATACTATTCATGAGTAGTGAAAATTATACTCCTTCATCTAATATTTTATAATATATTTGAAAATGTCCAAATATCTGTGGTATTAAACACATTTTTTCACACACTCTCCTTTCCCTTTATCAAAACAATTTGAGCTACCATATGCCTCAATAGCTTGAAGGGCAGAAAGCCATTAAAACTACCAGCAGGACTGTGGCTGACTGACTATGCACATTGAATGGAAGTCTAGTGCTCTCTGGATTAGGACTCCTGTTTGCCAAATGAAAAGGAGCACAGCCCTCTGACTGACCCTGACACTGACCACACTATCTCTGCAAACAGTTTAACCTGTCCTGCAGGGAATCAGATAATCATTAAACTCTTTATAATATATTATATCTAAGATATTAGTAACAGAAAAAAGTGATAGCATCTGTGAGCTCAGTCTCTGGATTGTGAAAATGCAATCTGCACACAGTGTAAGCAGCTCTACAGGTAACCTACCCTTTACTAACATTTTTAGTTCATTTAGATTTTTTTAATTCAACCATAATCCAGTGACTCCATCTCAGCAGACAGGCTAGCAAAAACAATTTAGCTTATACTAAGGTGTTGATACCTCAGTACTACTTAAACAGTTTTATAGGTCATATGAACCTGCTTAGTATTTCAGATATTTGGACTTACCCCATGCAAAAAGAATCTGTTAGTGGGAGCTACTTTACCAAGACAGACTTATCCAGTTATGGTTTGATGGAACATAGCTTAGTGAGGTGATTTACAAATTACTCAAAACAAAATACTGAACTATCCCTCATCAGATATGCAGACAACACACACACACACACACACACACACACACACACACACACACACACACACACACACACACACACACACACAGACACCTACCATACCATACCTCTCAACCTGCCGACATTGAAAATTTTAGAGCTTGAGCACTGATAGTCATTTGCGACACAGAATTGTCTCACCTTGTAAACAGACTTTGCATGAGCAACACTAAACTTCTGTTTCCTTGAAACTCACATTCATAGAAAATGAATTGAAACTGACATTCACTGTAAATTAAGTTGGCCAGTGGCGGATTAAGTGTACCTTATTCCCAGGCTCTTTTCAAACCATACACCTTCACACATTTTAGGACCATGTATAAATAGGGTCGCCACCTTTTTAAATGCCCAAAGTGGGACATTTTTGGTACATACATCAGATGTTTGCAGGCCGAAACATACCCACGGCTAGTACATAGGACAGAATTTCACTTTTTAGCCTAAATAAAAGCTTATTCTTGTAGCATTTTAGTTGCGTATTCTGTTTCTTATAACATTTAGGTGTTTCAGATACAGAATAACTGTTTTATGCAACTATTACATAGAATATAGGAAATAATTTTGTCGTAAAATCTCAGGACATCTGCCATTTTTACAATTTTTTTTGCAGGACACAACTGCCCAAAGAGGGACTGTCCCTCGCAAAGTGGGACAGGTGGTAACCCTATGTATAAATGCATATGTTCTTTCATTTGTCTTCATGATTGTTCATTTTTTTATTTCTTATTTAATACAGCAGCGTTCTTTAACACATCAATATTTATTATGAATGTATCAACATGTGTTCCACTAAGCAGTGAAACAAAATCTATGTACAATAATGTCAAAAGTATCTTTTTCAGAAATTTTCAACCACAGAAGGCCACTCAAACTGCTGTCATTATAATCCACCAATATGTATGCTCAACAATTGCGACCACTTTATCAGTTGTGGACACATCACATCCATGTGATAAAAATGGCCACAGAAAATGTAGTCTGATTTACTTTACACAAATGGACAGTAGTCTTGAAGGAATGACTAATGACCTATCTTTTATCAGCTCAGCAGGATCAGTCATTTTATGCACACACATTCCCCAAACCCAATATTCATAGCTACATTATTTGACTGTATATTTCTCAGATGTCTGTAACAAAAGAAATAACAACAATGACCAAAGTCAAATATTTCAGATTTTTTTCACATAAATATGCAATAGTTAAAGTATTACAACTTAATTTAAACACACATACATGCATACACACATGCACTATTCCCAAAATGCCAGATTAAAGACTGTTTAGAAATGACCAGATAAGAGCACAAAATACTTTCATCCACAGACTCCCCACAGCAGTTCTAGCCACTTTGTTGAATTTGTCCCACTTTTTTGTTATAAAGAAACTGTGTGTACTTTACTACTACCTTTTAAAGAATTACCTGAAATTGTATACCATAAAATCCAGCCATTTATAGCACAGTTTAAATAGAAGACTATATATGACAGCATAAGGAATATTAACCTCCTGATAACATATGCTAAACCAATATGCACAACCTCTACAGAAGTAAAAGTCTTCGGAATTTTGCATTGAAGGAAACTTTTGTTAATGCAGAGGTCATTGCTGGCAAACAACTTTGCATTTTAGTGCCTCGTGTACAATTGCAGTGCCTGTTGCAATTGAAAAATAAATTGCCTATTTTGCATAAAAAATTTGGTCTGGTGATATTGCCAAAGCATTTCCTGAGCTAGGCTGGTTCATAATTACAATCGTGCAGTACTGGAGAACTTTAAAAAGTGTAGCCCAAATTCCCAATTGTTCTAGTGCACTGTCTTGTTAAATTACTTGCTCATGCTCACACTGTATAAGTAAATGAAGCTATAAAGATTCAAGCCCTGCATCCTTATCACAGGAAGCAGCTTTAGTCCCCTGCTCCAACTGCCAGAGTGCCAGTGTTCAACTAAATGCAAATATTCTTTGCATTCTGAAATTGTATAAAAGTCTGTATTACAGCAATATACAATTCAGATGGTTCTCATCATCATACCAAATCTTCTTCGTCTTCTTTCGGCTTCTCCCGGTTAGGGGTCGCCACAGTGGATCATCATCATGCCAAATAATGCAGATTAATATATGACATAACAAATTTCATCTCTTTTGCAGTTGATGAAGGTTGTAAAGAAGGACTACGGAACATTTTACTAAAATGCAATATCTTTAGGCTACAAAAATGCAACGTATTTGATCTAGTTAATAATCCATACCCATTAATGAATGAATTAATTCTTTAGTGCATGAATAAAGCAAAACAATAAAAATCCATATAAATGTTGCAGCAGCTTTTGTTTGCAGGGACATCTACATATCATTTCTGACCTCCTGGCATCTTCTCTGTCAGCAAGAATATTTATTATTTGTTTATTTATTGTTTATTTAAATTTGTTGACCGGGAGTGTCCGACTGGACGTAGGTCCATTTTCAGCTGACTTATCCCATCTGACATCACTCGGGACAGGTTTGACTTACTTGGATGGCTAATAATACTGCATTGTAGCAGCATACGTCTCTAGAGACATTGGAGATAGATCATGGGCAAAAGTGTATTACTTATATTTGGATTTAAAATGTATTTTAAATTTTAAATAAAAGATGGATAGCCATTTTTAAACAAAACATTCTCACATTGAAAACAGACTTTGAGTGACAAACAGTAAGCTTCTCTCCCCTTGAAACTCACATTTACTGAAAATGTATCTTGCAAACTATTAGACTACAAGACTCTACACTGAGATTCATACACAAAGAGCATAGAGTGAAGGACTAATTACTCCCTCAGTGAAGGGTGCAGGAATTCAAAAAACAAATGAGAAATCCATTTACGAATAACCTGGGACAGCCCACTTGATAAAAGTCTCTCTTTTCTGGAGCAGGCCAGGAGTACTGTCTGGTGGAGTGACACTGCAAAGTCACAAAGAAGACATATGGAGGTTGAGGGAATCTAACTGGAAGTAGCTGTTTAACAGCTCATAGCCTTATTCATCTGTACTAGAAAAACTGCTGTAACGCAAACACAGTGCATTCCATACATGTGCCTGCAACAAACAAAAAATGTATTCATAGTTAAAATACTAACATTAAACTTTAGACTTCATGCTATCGAGTTTCTACACAGCCAAATAATAAACACACTGTCAACAGTCAACATTCAACACATTAAGGAAACCAAGGGTTGCATCCAAAGAAAAACGTCTCATATGATGATACTCTTTTTCACTTCAATCAGTTTCCTTCTTTTATAGCAAATGACTGACACAGACTGACTGCAATCCTCAGTGATTTTCCAAAAGTTAACGGATGTCTGGCAGTTGGAAGACAGGATTAAGGCTCTTGCCTCTTAAAGTGCAAATGTTGACTCTGAGCAAATTACTTAGGAAGATAGTACCCCTAATTACACACACACAAGCACACCTGGACAGGAGGAAAATAAGTTTGTACTTGTTAATGCTTCCATCCATCACACACCTCAGTCATTGTACCTCCATCCGGACTGATCCGCAGACTATTTAACAAACGTTAACAAAAACAAAAAGGAAATACTAGCATCCTGCGCTTTCTGCAAGAGTCCCATAGTACCTCTGTGTCTCAGCAGAATCAACAACTGCTACACAAACAACTCCACAGCAAGTACAGATATGACTCTGTCATTGTCCATGTTGGTGTGAATGACCTGAGACGTACTGCCCCGGACTACCTGAAAAGAGAAATGGAGGAGCTTTCTGATCTTGTAGCCCAGGCAGGTATGACCCTAGCCTTGAGTAGCATCCTGCCATCACCCAGAATGATACCACAGTACAAGGACAAAATGACTGACTTCAACAATTGGCTAAGCTTCTGATGTCATTCTAAGGGGACCCAGTATCTGTCTGCCTGGGATGACATGATCGACAAACCATGATGCTTTGCCAGAGATGGCCTGCACCTGTCGCACTTGGGATTCCGGATACTGGCTAAGGCTCTTGCCACCCCTATAGTGCCTTTTTTAGGCAAGTTTCAAATGACAAATTCACCACTGTAACAGGTACAAGCAAGAAAAATCTGAGGGTAATGTTACTTAATGCTAGAAGTCTAAACCTCAAATTGCACTCACTCGAGGCACTCTTTAAAATGGAGAACATCGATATCTGTGCAGTGACAGTGACCTGGTTCAAGGCTTCAGAGAGCACCCCTGCATTACCAGGCTATAATTCATACCACACCTTTTGGCCACCTAACCTGGACTGAAGCATTAAAGGAGGAGGCGTGTCCATATTCATTAAGGATATCCACACCTCCAGGCTAGTTGCTCAGCATAATGCATCTGAGATTATCCAAGTGCAACTAACTCTGGGCAAGACTGCAATGCAAATTGTAGCTTGCTACAGATCCCCCACCATGCCCCCAAAATTCCCACTCCTCATTTCTTGATACACTGGAAAATATTAGGGTACAACCTAACACCGTAATAATGGGCAATTTCAACTACCCCACCATTAACTAGGAAAACTACTCATGTACCAACTCTTGTGCTCAACGTTTTCTGGAATTCATAAATTCCAATGCCTTGGATCAACTTATCCACACCCCCACCAGGAGCAGCAATATCCTAGACCTGGTCATTACCAACATGGGCAACCAGTGTTCCACACCAGAGGTCAATTCCTCGTTGGTCAGATCTGACCACAAACAAATGACCCTAGACATCCACATCCCGCCCCACCCCACATTAGGGAAACCACCGTAAAAAATTTCTCCAAAGCCAACTTCACGCTTCTTAAGACAGAAGTGGCAAACTTCACAACATCCATGCTGATGGACAATAGAGATACAACTGCTGAATCCTATACAATTGCACATTATAAGCACTTACACGAGTGCATGGATCATGCAATCCCTAACAGAACCAAGATGCTATCCTCCAAAAAAAGGAAGCCAATCTGGTGGTCCCCTGCTATAAACAAATTCTACAACAGAAGAAAGAAACTGTTGCAAAAAAGAGTAAAATCCCATGATTAGAGGAACTCTGTGGTCATAAGCTGAGATCCCTCATAAAATTCTCCAAAGCTAGTTATGAAAACAAAATTGCCACTGATTCTAAAGGCAATTACAAAGCATTCTATAGTTATGTCAGGAATCTCAATGGCAACACTCAGATCTGCTCTGAGTTACAGCACAATGACACTAAATATACAGAACCAACTGATATTGCCAACATCCTGGCAGATAGGTTCATTGCTAATTGTACCCCTTTCTCATCCCCTAAAGGGCCCATCTCTATACCGTAAGAATACAAAGTACCTGTAATCATGGCTGTGCAGGTAAAAAACACACTCTCCAAAGCCACGAACACAGCATCCATGGGACCTGACAACATCCCAGGCTGTGTTCTACATGAACTACAGAACGAACTGGCACCCAACCTAAGTACCATGTTCAATCATAGCCTCACCTCAGGCTTTGTGCCCACTGAATGGTGCACAGCAATGGTTATCCTACTCCACAAAGGGAGAGCCACCACGGACCCCAGGAACTACCACCCCATTAGCCTGACGAGCCTGGTCTGCAAGCCTATGGAGCGTATCATCATGGAACTTATAAACAATGACATTGGTAATCTCCAAACTCTGGACCCCACCCAGTTCAGGTTTGTAAAAGGCAGATCATGTCTCTTAAACCTGATAGACTTCTTTGAAGCAGTCATCAAAGCCATAGATGAGGGTAAGGTGGTTCACACAGCCTATCTGGATCCCACCAAGGCTTTCAACACCATCCCCCACTCTGGAATTCTAGACAAACTCACTAAACTAGGTATAAATCCCTATGTTACAAGATGGGTTGCCAACTGGCTCACTGACAGAACCCACACTGTGAAAGTAGCAGACTCTAAATCCAACTTCAGACCAGTGACAAGTGGAGTACCACAGGGTTCAGTCCTACGTCCTCTCCTGTTTGGTATCTACTTCTCTGAAGTACAGGCTAACACAGAAGGTCTTTGGCTAACAAATTTTGCAGATGACTGCAAACTAGGAGCCATAAGCATGTGGACATCCTACAAAAGGGCCTCACTGAGACAGATGCCTGGTGTCAAAGCCATGGCCTCAAGCTCAATGCTAAAACATGCATTGTCATCCCTTTTGGTAAAAACTCTGTACCCATGAACTACCACATAGGCGGTAGTCTCCTTAACACCGAAAGTGTGATAAAAGACCTTGGGACACAGGTGGACAATAGTCTCTCCTTTGATAATCACATTGCCAAAGTAGTCAGGAAATCCTTCTACATGGCACACCTCATCACAAAAGGTTTCTCATCCAGGAAAAAAGAGGTCATTGTTCCCCTCTACTCATCACTCATTAGACCCATTATAGAGTACAACGCCCCTTTTGGTATGTACCTCGCAAGACATCTACAACAACTGGAAAGGCCACAGAAATACCTCACAGAGGATTACCGCCCTCAAACAGATACCCTATGCAGACCGTCTCAATAAACTTCAGCTTTACTCTGTCAAATATTGCCTACTCAGAGGCGAACTCTGTCTAACATACAAAGCTATGTCAAACCCAGAGCTGTTGGACATGCTCCAAGTAAATAAATCCCAATCCCTCCGAGCTACACGCTCTAGGGACCTAAACCTTGTCATTACAGTAAACAGAAAATGCTGGAGGGATAAATTCCTGCCCCAGAGACTTCCCATACTCTGGAATAAACTACCTATCTGTATCAAACAAAGCCCCTCATTAGCACTCTTCAAGAAAAATCTTGATAATTGGATGGGAGATAGGAAATTCACCCCGGGGATCACTTCTGTGGCTCTGCTTGACAGGGGCACAGGAAAATAATTTTCTTGGGTGGCAAAAGCCAGGGTACCGTTTGGCTAGGCTTATATAGGCCCTAGGGCTAATAGTCTAGTACCTACCTATGAACCTATGAACAAAAAATATCCATTCTTACACACACAAAATGCACACTGCCAAATATTCAAACACACATAACAAAAAGGTAAATTAAAATAAAAAAGAACCTCATCTATATTATTGGCATATCATCAGTAGTCTACCTTCTGAGAATCTTAAAAGCTACTAAAATTTTTCTAAGTCTGCCATATCTATGCAGCTAGCTAAAAAAACAAAGAAAACATTTACACAGCTCACATGTATAAAAAAAGACATTGACAGAATATTCTAACTTACCTTAAACAACCCCTAAACCCAAACTTACCCTTACACTAACTGAAAATTGCTGAATAATTATAAAAACAAGACAAACAAAAACAGACTACATTTCCCTTTTGCTACAATGTAAAAAATGTACATTTCAATCACAGTGTGCGCACAGTCCAGAAAAAAGTGCACTATAAATAAATGTATTTTTATTAGAATAAAAAATTAAAATAAAAGATTACAAAATCAAAATAAAACATAAACACAGCTAGACAATATATAAACATAATTAGTGGCAAAACAGACGATTCTAATTGTTGAAATTAACTAAAAGTGAGCTATGTTAAAACATGTGGTTTCAACATATACACAAGCATTGATCCCTTTCTTTTGGATGAATTCTGCCTTCTTCATGTTTCTTGCAACCAAACTTTTGCATGTCTAGTTGACGGGTAAAAAAAATTATTATTTTTTCATTGCGCAGCTGTATCTTGATGAGTCATAATGGAAGTACAAACAAACAAATAAGCCTTAGTAAACAACTGAAATGCATGAAAAAATCAGCTGTTAATTAAAAAAGAACACTGAAATTTACCTCAGCAGCAACATGAGATGCTTAGGCAATTAATGGAATAATGTTAAAAACAAAGAAAAAAGGATAGCTTTAATAAGCAGGGTTTTAGCTTGTGTGTTGCATAAGATATCTCATACTGTAGTACAAAGGTACTAGGTTCTTATCTTACATTCTCCACTCTTTACTTGCTCCCTAAACCTGCACTACGACACAGTTTATGCATCACATGCCAGGTTGCCATATATTCTGTAAAACTAATTAATATCTGAAAATGGAAAGATCTTCGATTTTAAGCCACTACAGAAACCCATTTAAGCTGCCGTTGGAGTTTGAATTCATGAAAACTCATATTTATATTTACTGGAATGAATCATGAAGGGCTGCCTAGCCCTATCACTATTTTTCTGTGTGTCAGAACTGTTAGTCGATGCCTGTTGTTTGACAAGTTGTTTTACAAAAAGTTCACTGTAAAGTCTACCTATGATGCCGCTGCTCGATACACAAAGAATATGATATGTTGCTCAGTAGGATCATACCAGATGTATGCACTATTTGAAGACTGGTATCTATTTTAAAATGGTGGACTGTTGCTTGATGGAAAAGAGGTTGTGTTTCCATCCTAGCAATCTGATACTGGAGATATTGAAGCAGTTGACGTAGCAGAGGCATTTTGCAAGAAAATGTAGGCTTTATTTTCCTGTGTTTCAGTTAGAGTGAGCCAAATGTAAGATTGCCTGTGTCATACGTGATAATTTAATAAAGATGTTTATAGGGGGGGGGAAAGAATCCAGTAGGTGGCTTACAGTTTAAGGTTGCAAGATCTAGTTCATGTGGCACATGTTTGATTCCCTCAGCACTTATATGCCTCTTGTGTGACCCTAAGCAAGTTCCTTAACTAGCGATTGCTCCTCAGTCACCACTGAAAAGAGACTGTGTATCTTGTGGGACTAGCTGGTTAATAAATAGGCTTATTATTAATCAGTGTTCCACTGCAGTGACCCTTGCTGGACTTGCTAGCTACTGTATTTCACCACAAATCTACTTTTCAGTCTGTTGGCTGTTTGTCTTCCAAGTGCTACCATGGTTTCATCTGCAATTGAAGGCTCTAACCTGACACAGTATTCTAGCACAGTACTACACAAAATGGTCTTTTTTCCATACTTCCTTTACATGATTTCATTAAGTACTAACACTATAACAACTCTTCATCATCATCATCATCATCATCATCATCATCATCATCATCATCATCATCATCATCATCACCATTTGTTGCATATTCTTCCTAGAAAATTCCAGTCCTTGGTTTTAGTGTCTATTTTAATATCTTGGAAGTGTACTCATAGTGGCTGTTCATTTTTAAGTATCTACATCTGTCTGTCTATGTATATATCTATCTAACAACAAATATCATCATCAGCAGCAGCAGCAGCGGCAGCCATTTTCCCATTTTTTCAACATGGGGTCAAGGTGTCCCATCAACTGTTGCCTTGCCATTTCTCTCAATTCAATGCTACTCTCCTATCTCATTCAACAGTTATGTCTGACTCTTCACAGGTCTTCTCTCACACAACCCATCCATTTTTTTTGCTGGATGCTGTCTTTTCTTCTTCCTGTCTGTCCCAAATCTTCTTCACATGATTGTCTTTTGCTTTCCTGCACATGTGCTAGAACCACCATCATCTGCTCTCTTTGACCTTCTCTGTGACTGGAACAACTTTGACTTTTGCTCTGATCCCATCATTTCTTCATCTGTCCCACAGTGTGCATCCTACCGCTCATCTCAGGCACTTCATCTCCATCACCTGTAGTTTCTGCAACTAGTTTGCCTTCACTGCCCAGGATTCTGTACCATAAGGAAGTACTAGTAGCACCACTATTTTGTATACGTTATTTTTCAGCATGTTTGGCATTTTCCTATCATATAATACACCTGATACCTGTGCCAGTTGGCTGCAGCCCCTCTGATTCTACCTTTGACCTTCACATTCAGACTTCCCTTCTGCTGAAACACCCCTCCCAGATACCTGAAGCTACTAACCTGTTTCAGTATTCTCTTCTCTATCTCAATGCTTGGCTTCTTCTGATTTTCTCCATTTGCTGTCATTACAACTGTCTCTGACCCTGCATTTAATGCAACATCATCTGCATACAACAGCTTTGTTGAGCTGTCTATTCTGACCAATTTGCTAATGTAGTCCATCAGCAGTGTGAACAGCAATGGGGTCAGAGTTGAACCTTGATGCCCACCCACTCCCCCTGGGAACACCTCTGTGAGTCTGAACACTGTACTTGTGTCACTGGGTCCATGTACACTGCCTGTCCTAAATCTGCCAGTGTTTCTGATACTTTGAACCAATGCCACACTGCCCAAATGTGCTTTCTTGGAACCTTTGTTATATGCTTTCTCCAAGTGTGGGATTGCCTAGTTTAACTCTTTCCTCAACTCTTACTTCTTCTCATCTCTGTGTCTCACTTCAAACTGCTCATCTCCCATCTTACTTTCTACTACCTGCGTATTCCCCCTTTCCAGAACTTTCATGCAGTGTGGCAGGGTTTTGACGCCTCTATACTGCCTACAGTTGACAATGTCCCCTTTGTTCTTGAACACTACCACTAGTATGCTTTTTCTCCAGTCATATGACATATACCTCTTTCTCTATACTGCTGTGAATAACCAATGGAGCCATTTCTCCCCTAAATCTCCCAACATCTTAATGATAATAAGGGGGTTAGGGGTTGCCATAATGGTTAGGGTGTTTAACTTTTAAACACAAGGTGCAGTGTTTGTTTCTCATATGGGATAAATGGCTAGGCTTAAAGTGGCCTGCAGAGGCACTTAGCCTAGTACTGAACTACAAACCTGTATCTCCCATGGCCTAATTTGAGCCTGTTGCTTTCCTTCACTTCATTTTCCTTAGTGCTGTTTTTAATCCTTCATTGTAGGTTGCATCTGGGACAGGGCAGTGCAGCTTCTGTGGGGTTTTCTTTAGTCAGAAGAAGCTGAGAGCATTCCTTCCATGTGTCTTTGATGTTCTGTGGTCTGGTGAGCTGGTTGTTGCTGGTATCCGTAATAAAGGGTGTCTGATACCTATCTTCTTTATCGTTCTGTCTTTGCCTTGTTGCCTGATACAGTTTATTTGTGCCACTAGTACCTACCTATGAACCTATTCACCCCAGGGCTCACTTCTGTGGCTCTGCTCGACAAGGCACAGGAAAATAATTTTCTTGGGTGGCGAAAGCCAGGGTACATTTTTTGGCTAGGCTTGTATGGGCCCTAGGGCCGATAGCCTAGTACCTACCTATGAACATACTGAGTTTTTCCAGAAGCTGATAGATTGTTTCTGATGTCTTGTTCTTTGCCATTTCAACTACTCTTAGCCTCTTTGTTAGCCAACCTGTATTCTTTCTTTGCCTAGTCCATTTTTCTATCCCTCACTTGTTCCTTCATGGCTTCTTTTTTTCATGACTTCCTGGTCTCCTGTATTCCACCACCAAATGTCCTTACATGCCTTATTTTCATGCCTGGCTCTGTTGCATATCTGTTTTATAGCCCTGTTTTGACCTGTTGTCATTCTTTTTTGACTCCATCTATTTCTTCTTCTTGAGGTGCTAGAGTCCTGAGAACTATTGTGTTTTTTCTTCAGTCAACTTCCATGTCTTCAGCCTAGTCTCTATTGACCATTGAGCCTTCTCTGATCATTGCCTGCAGCTGATTGTGACAACCAGTGGTTTGCAATGTGGGCTGACTGTTTCACTGGGAATGAATTTGCAATCACTTATTCTACCTCAGTGTCCTTTCCTTACTAGGAAGAAGTCTACTTGAGTTTCATGTTGGCCACTCTTGTATGTGATCTTGTGGCAGCCTCTGTCTTGCTGAATGATGTATTGCCACACAGAATTATAGAATGGCCTCTTCCTCTTTATTCCTGTTGTTCCATCCATGTGGACCCAGGCGGTCCTTGTAGCCTGTTCTGCTGGTCTTGATATGTGCATCCAGGTCCCCTATTATCAACACCAATTCCTGTTGCCCTACTTTATCTAGTAGGTCCTGCAACCGCTGTCTGAATGCATTCTTTTCCTCCATCACAATTCTACTTTGAGACATAGGCTGAGATTATGAATAGAGCCTTACCTTTACACTGAAGTCTGACTGCAGTGAGTTTGTCACTAATTCTGATGACATTCCTCCCTGAAGCCTCTCCTTCTCCAGAGTTCCAACACCATTTCTTGCCTATTCTTCCCCTGAGTAGTAGATTCTGGATCCCAAGCCAAGTGGTTTTGCTGCACTGGCCTTCCATCTTGTCTCCTGGATACAGAGGATGTCCAGGCTCCTCCTTATTATTATGGCATTTGCTTCCAGGCTGCATCCTGTCAGTGAACCTATACTGACTGTAGGCAATTTGACTGGTTTTATATCCAGCTTTTGCTCAACAGAGCTATCTAAGGTATCCCTAGCTGGGAGCTGGACATTGGTCAGCCAGTAGCTTATTGACCAAGGGCTGCTAGCCTCTATGGTGTGAATACACACTGGCCAGTCATGGCACATATACCCCACCCACAACTGGCACCAGAAACAAAATGCCCATTTTTGGTAATATTAAAAATTGACAAGATCATCTAGAGACAATTTTAACACAACTGAGTTTCTAGATCAACCATGGAACAGAGTCTGTGATCTGTGTTTTCTTCTCTAGAAGATACTGCATATATCAGCTAATGATCAAAGCAGTTGGCCTATGAAACTCTTCAGCTGACAGGCACTAACTATAGTCTGTGGTGCTGCCCACTACTCCATTCTTGGTGAGTTTGATGCAGAAACAACCAGCATGTTTTTGTAAAGTGGAAGGAACCATACAGAGATATAGGAAGAACATGGAAACTCTACAAGCATTTGTCAAAGATGAGAATAAAACCTTGTACATGGGACGCAAAGACCTTAACCATTATGTCAAATGTGTCTTGGCCACTATATATATATATATATATATATATATATATATATATATATATATATATATATATATATATGTGTGTGTGTGTGTGTGTGTGTGTGTGTGTGTGTGTGTGTGTGTGTGTCTGTGTGCATGTGATATGTATATATATATATATATATATATATATATATATATATATATATAAATATATATGGGTCCCCTTCAGAATGTATGGAGATCATGGTACAGTTAGGATCAAGGAACTTTCCCTTTTCCTCACTGTAGTGTGACTGCAGAACTGGGATATATACTATGCAGGGTGGTATATTGGGGGGAAGCCCCTCATATGGGGGGTACCGTGGGTTTTGTTTCCATGCAAGACAGTAGATTTTTGTTGTTTTGTGTCAATAGACTTTGCAGGAAGTCAGTCCCTAACATATGTAGTTCAACTTTCTGATGACTCAGTCTTCTGTTATATATCTATATATATATATATATATATATATATATATATATATATATATATATATATAAAATTTGATCAAATATCCATTTGGTAAATCAGTGATAGAGGTGGTGCTTAATATCAAGCATGCAGATAACCAAATATTCAAAATGCTGAGGGACTGTTTCGCCATGAAAGGTGAGTAAGATTGAAGGGGTTGATGCGTTTGAATGTGGGAGTCAGGGATAGGGTCGGTGATAATTGGGGGGATAGGTTTTGCATGATTGTGTGTGAGTGTGTTTATTTTAAGGTTAGGATCAGGTGTAGGTGTAATGTTGTTAGTCTTTCACATTTGGTTAGATACTGGCCTTACTCATCCCATGGTCAGTAGTTCTACATTACCCTATACCTCTCAACTGTCCCTGATTTTCATTGATGTCCCTGATTTTGGCTCAAATTTTAGCTCTATTCCTCTTAATTCCTCTTAAACCTAAAAATGGTGAAGTTTGGAGAAAAGGTGATGAATTATATGTAATAAATTATAGCAGTAATTAGAGTTGTAGACTGTTTAATTCTGAAAAGGTGTATTAATTCACATTCTGTTATTCTATCAATGTATTAAGTTAATAGTAATAATATTTAAAAAAATGTGCCTGATTATCTCTGGATTTGTCACTGATTATTTCTGGATTTGTCCCTTATTGGTTGAGAATAACTGGGATCATACCATAGATAATTTGAAGGACCAGTCCATGGGATAAAGCACTTAGGAGCTGCATCTGTACATTAGTAGTACAGGGCAGAGTCCTGGAGTAGTTTTTTGTTTCCCATCCATAGATGTAATTTGTGGTTGAAAATGGACAGGGATAAACTTTATTTTATGTTGCTGGGGACTCTTTTCCATAGCAGCACGATCCCCTGCAAAATATACCTGTCACTTCAAACCATTCTATTGATGTTGTAGAAGAGTTTTAGATGCCTAGACTGAGAATTTCTAATGCCATTTGACTCGCTGATATGCAGTAAATTCATCAGTGTTGGATTGGAGGATGCTTTGTATGCCAGACAAAGGTCACCTCTTAGCAGTCTGTAGGATACTGTTAACTACTGTATTCATTACACAGTGATGGAAAGTAGGAAAAAACATGCATTTGGAGAAGTCTTTACTGTGATAGTTTTAGTATTACTAACTTTTAAATCACAGCTCCATAAAGGGAAGGTGGCTCTTTATGTTTTCTCCTTATCATCTCTGTAGCTAACCTTTCATCTAGCTATGACAGATAATCTCTATCCAAGAATGTCTATATGACTGCTATAAGTTCCTATACCAATATTTTGTAATTGGCAAAAATTGGTAATTTAATCATCTGGCCTTTAACCAGACTTTTCTTTTGACAAATGTAATAGTTGTATGTAAAGTATAATTTACATTAGAAAAAGTAACATTCCGGTAAACAGTGAAAATAAATCTTTTCTTTGTTTCAACTTTATATAATTTTACATCAAGATAATCAATACCGTTTTAGATGTTTTATAAACAAAGTTGCTTTTCATTGCATTTTGTCCTTCCTGAACTTTTCTTTTCTCCTTCTGCATTAGATTACTTTTCCCGACAGCTGCATCAAACCTCCCCCTGCCACCAACCTAACATTCTTTGGATTTTCTAGTCTCTTCCTTCTCTCAGACCATGGGAGTAGCTGTCTATTCATGCACATACAAATGCCCTGAGGGAGGCAACAGGCTAATCAATAGCCGATCAAGTTTTGAAGAGTGTATTTAACAGTTTATACAGCACGACACTGTGTATTATTTTCCGTATTAAATGCTGATTAACATTATTCACATAACACTATCATTCTATTCTGATCTGTTTGAAGTACGCTTGCATTAAATTTCTATGAAACTAGATTAAACTGCAAAATGCCCCTTGCAGGTCAGTTGAATCACTTGTACAATTAACTAAATAAATAAATTAATCAACTGAGACCTATAAAAATTAAAATAGGTAACGCCTAGTCAAAAGATCATACCAGTAATGCAGAGAAGTGTCATCATACAATGATTTCAACTGCTGTGATAGGTTTACACTCTTGATAACATTTTTATGTGTATTTACTTGATATGCATTTATTTTATCATATGATGCATGATGCATTTTCACTTTTTTCTTTTTATGTTTTATTTATTTACTTCCTATTATGTTGT